>NC_060182.1:5523097-5598097 GCF_021184085.1 Oncorhynchus gorbuscha | reverse complement strand
GTTGCATTTGTAAAAGAGACCTAAGTCTCTGTATTCCCTGTTTTAAAATCAAGGTAAAAAAAAAACACTCAGTTGCCAAAAACATTCCATTCTGTTGCAGGATTTGTACGGTCATGAAAATCATGGAATTTTAAAATGGTCTTTTCCAGGCCTGGAAAAATGTAGGAAAATGATAAAAATCCAGAAAGTTTTGGACATTTTAATTTAATTTCTGTTGGTGATTTATTTTTGTTTTTAAATATTGTATCAATCAAATACATATCAAGTATATCAGCCAGGATAGAAATGACATTTTAGTGCGTCAGTTTGTGTGGGTGATAGCGGGCCGTTGCTCGAGGAGGGGGGAGACCATTGTCATATATGGATCTGTGCCATTTACTTTGAACTGGACTATGTTGACAGCATGAGCGGTCGTGAGTAGATAGCCTTGTTTTGAATCGCAGCAAGAGCTGCATGTAGCTACGTGTGCACATTTTGTTCATATCCTTTGCTAGTTAGTTTTTTTAGCCCAGTTCTAGATCATTTGTAGTCAGCAATAGGGGAGTGGTTGCTTCTTACAAGAGGACAAAATGTGTGCATTTCTAGACATCTTCGAAAAGCCAGTCAGCTAAAGAGCTTTATTTTGTCTTAAAGGGGCAGTGTCGTATTTTCAGACAGGCTTGAATAAGCTAAGTAGCCAATAGGCAGAGGGTAGCATCATTTGTCTGGTTCTCTGTAATAATGATATGCAAATAATAATGCATTTTATTTTGTAAAGTAGGTTCTTGCTGGATGATAGAACAGCTATTTCCATGTTAAAATGCTATGGGATGCATTTTCTCCGTTGTTTTTTGATGGTAGGCCACTCTGGTAGGCCTACATTATGATCAAATAGCCACATCAGCCTACTTTGCGACTATCACATCAGCCTACTTTGCGACTATCGATTATGATTTTTCAACGCCGATACCGATTAATCGGCTGATTTAAATGACAATTATAACAACACTGAATGAACACTTATTTTAACTTGATATAACTCGATATAATACATCAATAAAATCAATTTAGCCTCAAGTAAATAATTAAACATGTTCAACTTGGTTTAAATCATGCAAAAACAAAGTGTTGGAGAAGAAAGTAAAAGTGCAATATGTGCCATGTTAGAAAGCTAACGTTTCAGTTCCTTGCTCAGAACATGAGAACATATGAAAGCTGGTGGTTCCTTTTAACATGAGTCTTCTATATTCCCAGGTAAGAAGTTTTAGGTTGTAGTTATTATAGGACTATTTCTCTCTATACCATTTGTATTTCATTAACCTTTGAATATTGGATGTTCTTATAGGCACTTTAGTATTGCCGGTGTAACAGTATAGCTTCCGTCCCTCTCCTCGCTCCTCCCTGGGCTCGAACCAGGAACACAACGACAACAGCCACCATCGAACAACTACTAGAAGACTCAGAGCGAGTGACGTTTGAAACGCTATTAGCGCGCTAACTAGCTAACCATTTCACTTCGGTTACACCAGCCTCATCTCGGGAGTTGATAGGCTTGGAGTCATAAACAGCGCAATGCTTGAAGCACAACGAAGAGCTGCTGGCAAAACGCATGAAAGTGCTGTTTGATTGAATGTTTACGCGCCTGCTTCTGCCTACCACCGCTCAGTCAGATTATATGCAACGCAGGACACGCTAGATAATATTTAGTAATATCATCAACCATGTGTAGTTGGCTAGTGATTATGATTGATTGTTTTTTATAAGATAAGTTTAATTCTAGCTAGCAACTTACCTTGGCTTACTGCAATCGCGTAACAGGCTGTCTCCTTGTGGAGTGCAACGAGAGAGAGGCAGGTCGTTATTGCGTTGGACTAGTTAACTGTAAGGTTGCAAGATTGGATCCCCAGCTGACAATATGAAAAGCTGTCATTCTGCCCCTGAACAGGCAGTTAACCCACCGTTCCTAGGCCGTCATTGAAAATAATAATGTGTTCTTAACTGACTTGCCTAGTTAAATAAAGGTGAAATAAATATATAAAAATAATAAATTACTATGACATAATAATAACATAGTTGTTCATGTATATTCATTTTTATTTTGAATTCCTTTAAAGTTATTATCTCATCTCTGCTCACACCGTAGCAGCCATCCTGACAACCATCTAGTGTTATCTCTGTTCTCCCCATACTGTAATATAATAATATATGCCATTTAGCAGACGCTTTTATCCAAAGTGACTTAGTCATGTGTGCATACATTCTACGTATGGGTGGTCCCGGGGATCGAACCCACTACCCTGGCGTTACAAGCGCCATGCTCTACCAACTGAGCTACAGAAGGACTCTCTTTAGTCATCCTATTTAGCTAGGCTAGTAGCCAGGCTAGTTGCTAGTAGCTAGTAGCTAGCTAGTAGCCAGGCTAGTTGCTAGTAGCTAGGCTAGTAGCTAGCTAGTAGCTAGGCTAGTTGCTAGCTAGTAGCTGGTCTATTTGGTAGCTAGTAGCTGGTCTAGTTGGTAGCTAGTAGCTGGTCTAGTTGTTGGCTGGTAGCTAGTAGCTGGTCTAGTTGGTAGCTAGTAGCTAGGCTAGTTAGTAGCATCCTAAGTATCCTGCAGAGCTGTCTGACCTAAATATTTTGGCTAGTTCTTCAAACTACATGAGGCATACTTTCAAGGTGGCTTATTAGCGTCTACTACAACTATCAATTGTGTTAAGCTACTTCTCAAACTGTCTCTATCTCTCTGCTAGTTGTGTTATGTAGCCTATATTCCTCTTTCATGTGTCTGTGTGTAGGTTATCCAGATGGGAAGGACAGGCGTAATGCATTATGGTCATTGTAGTTAATTACCACGTTTCTGTGATGGAGTAGGTTAAGTATGTGCCTAGTGAAAAATACAACTCCCTTCAGCTCCTCTTGAGCTCACAAAAAAAATGTAAATGTAACTAAATGGATTGAGTATTTGAACAAAAAATATAAACTCAACATGTAAAGTATTGGTTTCATGAGCTCAAATAAAAGATCCCAGAAATCTGAGACATATTTCTGTCTGTAATAAAGCATTTTTTTGTTGGGAAAACTCATTTTGATTGGTTGGGCTTGGCTCCCCAGTGGGTTGGCCTGGCGCCACTGCCCAGTCACGTGAAAGCCATAAATTGGGGCCTAATAATTTTTAATTTGACTGATTTCATTCTGTGAACTTTAACTCAGTAAAATCTTTTAGAAATTGTTGTATGTTGCGTTTTGTTGTTTAATAACCCCCCCCCCCCCCCCCCCCCCACCCCACCACACATTTCGGTTTCTCGCTCAGCACTCTCTACTTTTGACCAGGGCCCTGTAAATAGTGCACTTTGTTGGGTATAGGATGCCATTTTGGAAAAGCTTATGTTATGTTTTTTTTGCTTGTTGGTTTCCACAGATTTGGGATGTTTAACCTAATGATAATATCCCTCCTGATGTCATTTGGACGATCGTAATACTTGGGAACGTGGAGTGTATCTGCTTTGAGAGTTTACACCAAATATAGGCCTCTAGACTTTCACAGATTTTTTGTTAAGGTCCAGACAGTTTCAGTTCAAGAGCCGTATTTAGTAATAGGACAGCACTGCTCCTGAAAAGCCTTATAGAGATCTGTTTGGAAATGTCCGTGTAAGAAATGCGAGGACAGGAAGAGGGTGGACTTTTCATGAAAATAGGAAATGGTCTTATTGCTGCCATTTGAGCAGCTTGTCTTGTTTTTTTTTGTTAGTTTTTTTTCTTCCGTTTTGTTGTCAGTTTGCTACATGCTACATGGTTTTGTTCAGTTCATCTATCTTGTAATTCTTACGACAGTCTTCAGGTTTTGGACTTTCTGAATGTAGCTAACTTTTATCTCCATGGTCTTCACTCCTAGTGATTTAGTTCAGTTTGCAGGTGGTACCAACCGACTAGCTACTTATCTCAGTCATCCATCTTGTCCACTTGACGGGTCTCCTCCCCCAGCATTCAACCTAGACGTGAGTGTGGAACGTTTTTAGTTGTCTGCCTATCTGAATATAGCCCTCTCTGTCTCTGTACTCCTCACCCACAGTGGATCGGCTGTCGTTCAATGCACCCACCCAGCTCACCATACGGAAACCCTGAAGTGGCAGAGTCATAGGTTGCATCCTATTCCCTATATATAGACCACTACTATAGACAACTACTATAGACCACTACTATAGACCACTACTATAGACCACTGCTATAGACCACTACTATAGACCACTACTATAGACCACTACTATAGACCACTACTCTATAGACCAACTAGACCACTATAGACCACTACTACTATAGACCACTGCTATAGACCACTCTAGACCACTACTATAGACCACTACTATAGACCACTAGCTCTAGACCACTACTCTAGACCACTACTCTAGACCACTACTCTAGACCACTACTATAGATAGACCACTACTCTAGACCACTAGACCACTCTAGACCACTAGACCACTCTAGACTATAGACCACTGCTATAGACCACTGACCACTACTATAGACCACTACTACTCTAGACCACTGCTATAGACCACTACTCTAGACCACTACTCTAGACCACTACTCTAGACCACTACTCTAGACCACTACTATAGACCACTACTCTAGACCACTACTATAGACCACTACTATAGACCACTACTATAGACCACTACTATAGACCACTACTCTAGACCACTACTCTAGACCACTACTCTAGACCACTACTCTAGACCACTACTATAGACCACTACTATACTACTCTAGACCACTACTCTAGACCACTACTCTAGACCACTACTATAGACCACTACTATAGACCACTACTCTAGACCACTACTCTAGACCACTACTATAGAAACTCTGTCTCTCTATCCTCATTGGCTCTTAAAACTCTGTCTCTCTATCGTCCTTGTTGATCCGGAGAGAATATATTAACCTCAGACACAGCGAAGAAGAGGGACTGGAACGAGACGGTGGGAAACTCCATGTTAACTATGTGTTATGTTCACCGCGGAGGGTAAGGAGTGAATGTTTGGCTGGAATGACAAATTCAAGCACCGCTCCACTTGCATAAGATAAAATATTAAGTTATGTTTAAATTAATTATAGATAAATAATTAAATAAGAGTGAAATTGGGGATAATTGAAAGAAATAGGCCTTGGCTATTTTCCCCTTAAAGGTGCAATCTGTGATACTTGCAGCCATTTTTTAAATATTAGTATTAATTTTTATTTATTTTTATTTTTACAAAAAAATTCATGTTAGCCTACTTTATATGACCTTTAATTATTTTCAAATGCAGGAGTGTGCCTTTAAAGCAGCTGAGTACATTGCAGGGTACTTTCATACATGTTAAGAGGGGACATCTGGCCTTGTTAAGTCACTGCACGGTCATAAAGGGGAATGGCGGTGCCCACAGGCCTGCCCCCTTCTCTGCCATTAGGCCTGCCCCCTTCTCTACCATTAGGCCTGCCCCCTTCTCTACCATTAGGCCTGCCCCCTTCTCTACCATTAGGCCTGCCCCCTTCTCTACCATTAGGCCTGCCCCCTTCTCTGCCATTAGGCCTGCCCCCTTCTCTACCATTAGGCCTGCCCCCTTCTCTGCCATTAGGCCTGCCCCCTTCTCTACCATTAGGCCTGCCCCCTTCTCTGCCATTAGGCCTGCCCCCTTCTCTACCATTAGGCCTGCCCCCTTCACTCCCATTAGGCCTGCCCCTTCTCTACCATTAGGCCTGCCCCCTTCTCTACCATTAGGCCTGCCCCCTTCTCTACCATTAGGCCTGCCCCTTCTCTGCCATTAGGCCTGCCCCTTCTCTACCATTAGGCCTGCCCCTTCTCTGCCATTAGGCCTGCCCCCTTCTCTGCCATTAGGCCTGCCCCCTTCTCTACCATTAGGCCTGCCCCTTCTCTACCATTAGGCCTGCCCCCTTCTCTGCCATTAGGCCTGCCCCTTCTCTACCATTAGGCCTGCCCCTTCTCTACCATTAGGCCTGCCCCTTCTCTACCATTAGGCCTGCCCCCTTCTCTACCATTAGGCCTGCCCCTTCTCTACCATTAGGCCTGCCCCTTCTCTACCATTAGGCCTGCCCCTTCTCTACCATTAGGCCTGCCCCTTCTCTCCCATTAGGCCTGCCCCCTTCACTCCCATTAGGCCTGCCCCCTTCACTCCCATTAGGCCTGCCCCTTCACTCCCATTAGGCCTGCCCCCTTCACTCCCATTAGGCCTGCCCCCTTCACTCCCATTAGGCCTGCCCCCTTCACTCCCATTAGGCCTGCCCCTTCACTCCCATTAGGCCTGCCCCCTTCTCTACCATTAGGCCTGCCCCCTTCACTCCCATTAGGCCTGCCCCTTCTCTACCATTAGGCCTGCCCCCTTCACTCCCATTAGGCCTGCCCCCTTCACTCCCATTAGGCCTGCCCCCTTCACTCCCATTAGGCCTGCCCCTTCTCTACCATTAGGCCTGCCCCCTTCACTCCCATTAGGCCTGCCCCTTCACTCCCATTAGGCCTGCCCCTTCACTCCCATTAGGCCTGCCCCTTCACTCCCATTAGGCCTGCCCCCTTCACTCCCATTAGGCCTGCCCACTTCACTCCCATTAGGCCTGCCCCCTTCACTCCCATTAGGCCTGCCCCTTCTCTACCATTAGGCCTGCCTCCTTCACTCCCATTAGGCCTGCCCCCTTCACTCCCATTAGGCCTGCCCCCTTCACTCCCATTAGGCCTGCCTCCTTCACTCCCATTAGGCCTGCCCCCTTCACTCCCATTAGGCCTGCCCCCTTCTCTACCATTAGGCCTGCCCCCTTCACTCCCATTAGGCCTGCCCCTTCTCTACCATTAGGCCTGCCTCCTTCACTCCCATTAGGCCTGCCCCCTTCACTCCCATTAGGCCTGCCCCCTTCTCTACCATTAGGCCTGCCCCTTCACTCCCATTAGGCCTGCCCCTTCTCTACCATTAGGCCTGCCCCCTTCTCTACCATTAGGCCTGCCCCCTTCACTCCCATTAGGCCTGCCCCCTTCACTCCCATTAGGCCTGCCTCCTTCACTCCCATTAGGCCTGCCTCCTCTCTTACTGCCTGATGTGGTTTACTGCCTGTCTCTCTGCTCTACCTTTTTATTTATTTATTACTGCCTAAGAATGAATAAATAAATAAACAGAACAGAACAGAATTGGGTAAAAATGATCACCCAGATTTTCTAGGGCCTGTCTGTATTATATTATCTATATGGACCATACATAATCAGGAATAGAAGCGATCATGGGACAACTTCTAAACTACCAGCGAGGGGACGAACATGACTAGCATACCACTCCACTGCTTACACACTGGGCTTTCATTTCCTATCTTAGCGAGTAAACATTTAACGTGTGTAAATGTATCACAGCTTTATTTATGCATAGAAATCTGCTGTTAAAACTGAATTATACATTAGCCTCATGCATAATGCATTAAGCGCTCATTCCTTAATGATTAGTTGCCAGGCCGGGCCCAGACAGAAAACGGGAATATTTGCTGATAAAATTTAATCCATTGATCGCCTGCTTCTGTTTAACCAATTGTGTTTTGAGGATTTGCATTTGTCCCACTTTAGCGATTCACGGTTATTCTTTAGTTTTAATGATATAGTCAAACGATAATAAGGCACATCACTGTTATGTGAGATTGTGTAGTCGGCTACGTGGAATCAATTCACCATCAAGAATGGTACGGCTGGGCTCAGTATGAGCAGCAGATGTTTTAATGGAGCCAATTACTCTAGTTTTCTCTCTTACTAGGTTTTGTGTTTAAAAACCCTCTTAAGGATCGGACCTTAAGACACCGACCCTGACCCCGTAGAGGATGAATCTAGTCTATCTGTAGGTTGAGTAGTCTTATCTATGGACATCGGTAAATCATTGTCGGTGTGCCTATAGTCTAGATGTTATTCATTCAATCTGGACCTGCAATGGCCAACCCTCCACACACTCCTCCACTGTAGATACTAGTTTATCGTGGCTTGGTCTACTTGGTCTACTTTCTTTACACTAACATTCATAGCCGTGTTGAGACAGATTATCAACATAGTAGCCTTTATAATACAGACAGATTATCAACATAGTAGCCTTCATAATACAGACAGATTATCAACATAGTAGCCTTCATAATACAGACAGATTATCAACATAGTAGCCTTTATAATACAGACAGATTATCAACATAGTAGCCTTTATAATACAGACAGATTATCAACATAGTAGCCTTCATAATACAGACAGATTATCAACATAGTAGCCTTCATAATACAGACAGGTTATCAACATAGTAGCCTTCATAATACAGACAGATTATCAACATAGTAGCCTTTATAATACAGACAGATTATCAACATAGTAGCCTTTATAATACAGACAGATTATCAACATAGTAGCCTTCATAATACAGACAGATTATCAACATAGTAGCCTTTATAATACAGACAGATTATCAACATAGTAGCCTTTATAATACAGACAGATTATCAACATAGTAGCCTTCATAATACAGACAGATTATCAACATAGTAGCCTTTATAATACAGACAGATTATCAACATAGTAGCCTTTATAATACAGACAGATTATCAACATAGTAGCCTTCATAATACAGACAGATTATCAACATAGTAGCCTTTATAATACAGACAGGTTATCAACATAGTAGCCTTCATAATACAGACAGATTATCAACATAGTAGCCTTTATAATACAGACAGATTATCAACATAGTAGCCTTCATAATACAGACAGATTATCAACATAGTAGCCTTCATAATACAGACAGGTTATCAACATAGTAGCCTTCATAATACAGACAGATTATCAACATAGTAGCCTTCATAATACAGACAGGTTATCAACATAGTAGCCTTCATAATACAGACAGATTATCAACATAGTAGCCTTCATAATACAGACAGGTTATCAACATAGTAGCCTTCATAATACAGACAGATTATCAACATAGTAGCCTTTATAATACAGACAGATTATCAACATAGTAGCCTTCATAATACAGACAGATTATCAACATAGTAGCCTTCATAATACAGACAGATTATCAACATAGTAGCCTTTATAATACAGACAGATTATCAACATAGTAGCCTTCATAATACAGACAGATTATCATCACATTAGCTGTATAAATCAGACAGATTATCAACACATTAGCTGTATAAATCAGACAGATTATCATCACATTAGCTGTATAAATCAGACAGATTATCAACATAGTAGCCTTCATAATACAGACAGATTATCATCACATTAGCTGTATAAATCAGACAGATTATCAACATAGTAGCCTTTATAATACAGACAGATTATCATCACATTAGCTGTATAAATCAGACAGATTATCATCACATTAGCTGTATAAATCAGACAGGTTATCAACATAGTAGCCTTTATAATACAGCAAGATTATCATCACATTAGCTGTATAAATACAGCCAGATTATCATCACATTAGCTGTATAAATACAGCCAGATTATCAACACATTAGCTGTATAAATCAGACAGATTATCAACACATTAGCTGTATAAATCAGACAGATTATCAACATAGTAGCCTTTATAATACAGACAGATTATCATCACATTAGCTGTATAATACAGCCAGATTATCATCACATTAGCTGTATAAATCAAGACAGATTTTCAACACATTAGCTGTATAGTACAGCCATTGGCCTCATAAACCTCTAACTAAGCATCGTCTGTTACCATGCAGATATTGGGGTTCCTCCCTCCTCACAGCGAAACCATATTGATCTGTTGCCACTCAGTTATCAGATGAGTCCTGTGTGTCGTCCTGATTTTCACCTGAGACAAGATGGCGGCAGAAACACTTGCAGTTTCGTTAGAGCTACGAATGCAGCGTAGTTAATCAGTCAATTAAATGTATTTAAAACAGCAAACTATTTAAATCTTGACTTAAATGTCACTTTTTAGATGTACATTTTATGGATGGGGAAAATAGATTTCAGTGTGAATTCAAACAACTAAAACCAATTATAAAGTATTTTAGAAAATATAATATGTTATATATATATATATATATACAAAAGCTAGACAGTTTTAGGAGAATTGAAAATTCCCAAAACCAGTGAATTTAGCAGTAGTCATTTTGTTATTATGTTTGAGCAAAAGGACACAGCCATGCAAAATACATAGAATTGCAGGAAATTTGCTTTAAAGCCCCCCTCCTTAAAAAAAATCACTATTCCAGGGAGACATTTGTAGAATTGCAGGAAATTGGTTTAAAAATGAAAAACGACACTGCCAAGATGGGGGGTTTAAAAATGATCAATTTCAGCCCCCCCTCTCTCTCATGCCCACCACCTAAGCCCCCTTTTTATTCCAGGAACACCCCTCCTATTGACACTGGTCTAAAGACTGCTGCCTGCTTCTCATTAGTTGTCTGTACTACAGTTGGCGCAAAACGAGCAGCTTTGTTTTTGCGTGTTTTTTGTTTGCTGTTCTTCTCGTTCCTGCATTGTGAAGTAACATTCTCTCTTTCCCTTCGTGCTTTGACTTACCCGGATCTTTGAATCCTGTTCTAGCACATTATTGCAGTGCCTAAAGTCATCATAAAGATTGTAGTAGCTAGCCCCCCCTCTCCCCTTCTATTCATCAGAGACCCCTTTCATTCCTCTGTTTTATAATGAGCTGTGAACGTTGTGGAGCCACTGCTCTCCTGGAGACGCCCGGTGGTTAGTCTACACGGTGTGGAGGGTCTCTCACCTTGCAAATCACCACACGTCTCCCTTCTCTCTGAAACACTGACTAATTGACGACACTTGATGTGTGTGTGTCAATGTTTTTTAGTTAACTGGTGCTAATTCTGGCAAAGGGAGTTTTAATCTTTTGGATTGGAGAGCAGAGCTGAGGTAATCAGTAGAATAGTTGTTTTGCATCAGCGGTGATGGATATGTTTTTAGCTCATTAGAGTGAGGGAGAGAAGACTGGAGAGATGACAGGGAGAGATGACAGGGAGAGAGAAACAGAGAGAGAGGGGAGAATGAGAGCGAGAGAGGGGAGAATGAGAGCGAGAGAGGAGAGAATGAGAGCGAGAGAGGAGAGAATGAGAGCGAGAGAGGAGAGAATGAGAGGAGAGAATGAGAGCGAGAGAGGAGAGAATGAGAGCGAGAGAGGAGAGAATGAGAGCGAGAGAGGAGAGAGCGAGAGGGGAGAATGAGAGCGAGAGGGGAGAATGAGAGCGAGAGAGGGGAGAATGAGAGCGAGAGAGGAGAGAATGAGAGCGAGAGAGGAGAGAATGAGAGCGAGAGAGGAGAGAATGAGAGCGAGAGAGGAGAGAGCGAGAGGGGAGAATGAGAGCGAGAGGGGAGAATGAGAGCGAGAGAGGAGAGAATGAGAGCGAGAGAGGAGAGAATGAGAGCGAGAGAGGAGAGAATGAGAGCGAGAGAGGAGAGAATGAGAGCGAGAGAGGAGAGAATGAGAGCGAGAGAGGAGAGAATGAGAGCGAGAGAGGAGAGAATGAGAGCGAGAGAGGAGAGAATGAGAGGAGAGAATGAGAGCGAGAGAGGAGAGAATGAGAGCGAGAGAGGGGAGAATGAGAGCGAGAGAGGAGAGAATGAGAGCGAGAGAGGAGAGAATGAGAGGAGAGAATGAGAGGAGAGAGGAGAGAATGAGAGCGAGAGAGGAGAGAATGAGGGAGAATGAGAGGAGAGAATGAGAGCGAGAGAGGAGAGAATGAGAGCGAGAGAGGAGAGAATGAGAGCGAGAGAGGAGAGAATGAGAGCGAGAGAGGAGAGAATGAGAGGAGAGAGGAGAGAATGAGAGCGAGAGAGGAGAGAATGAGAGCGAGAGAGGAGAGAATGAGAGGAGAGAATGAGAGCGAGAGAGGAGAGAATGAGAGCGAGAGAGGGGAGAATGAGAGGGGAGAATGAGAGCGAGAGAGGGGAGAATGAGAGCGAGAGAGGGGAGAATGAGAGCGAGAGAGGGGAGAATGAGAGCGAGAGAGGGGAGAATGAGAGCGAGAGAGGAGAGAATGAGAGCGAGAGAGGAGAGAATGAGAGCGAGAGAGGAGAGAATGAGAGCGAGAGAGGAGAGAATGAGAGGAGAGAATGAGAGCGAGAGAGGAGAGAATGAGAGCGAGAGAGGGGAGAATGAGAGGGGAGAATGAGAGCGAGAGAGGGGAGAATGAGAGCGAGAGGGGAGAATGAGAGCGAGAGAGGGGAGAATGAGAGCGAGAGAGGGGAGAATGAGAGCGAGAGAGGAGAGAATGAGAGCGAGAGAGGAGAGAATGAGAGCGAGAGAGGAGAGAATGAGAGCGAGAGAGGAGAGAATGAGAGCGAGAGAGGAGAGAATGAGAGCGAGAGAGGAGAGAATGAGAGCGAGAGAGGAGAGAATGAGAGCGAGAGAGGAGAGAATGAGAGCGAGAGAGGAGAGAATGAGAGCGAGAGAGGGGAGAATGAGAGCGAGAGAGGAGAGAATGAGAGCGAGAGAGGAGAGAATGAGAGCGAGAGAGGAGAGAATGAGAGGAGAGAATGAGAGCGAGAGAGGAGAGAATGAGAGCGAGAGAGGAGAGAATGAGAGCGAGAGAGGAGAGAATGAGAGCGAGAGAGGAGAGAATGAGAGCGAGAGAGGGGAGAATGAGAGCGAGAGAGGGGAGAATGAGAGCGAGAGAGGGGAGAATGAGAGCGAGAGAGGGGAGAATGAGAGCGAGAGAGGGGAGAATGAGAGCGAGAGAGGGGAGAATGAGAGCGAGAGAGGGGAGAATGAGAGCGAGAGAGGGGAGAATGAGAGCGAGAGAGGGGAGAATGAGAGCGAGAGAGGGAGAATGAGAGCGAGAGAGGGGAGAATGAGAGAGGGGAGAATGAGAGCGAGAGAGGAGAGAATGAGAGCGAGAGAGGAGAGAATGAGAGCGAGAGAGGGGAGAATGAGAGCGAGAGGACTGCACAGAAGAGAGATGTAAACAGTAGGACTGTTGAGGGGTTGATATCCTGAACCGTTTCTGTTTCCTCTTGATCAACCACATCGTGAAAACAACACCTTGAACCTTGTCCAGTGTGAGACTCTCACACACACACACACACACACACACACACACACACACACACACACACACACACACACACACACACACACACACACACACACACACACACACACACACACACACACACACACACACACACACACACACACACACACACACACACACACACACACACACACACACACAGAGAGAGAGCCTTTCCAAACGTAGATGACATGTTGAAAGCCGTGATCTTCAGGGAATCATTAACTACTATAGCAGGCAGACAGGACAAAGTATTGGAAAGAGATTCAATCAGTCTACTGATTCCTATTGACTCCTATTCAGAGAACAGTGGAATGCCTGTCAATAGACGTGAGCAGGAAGTGATCATGCTCTCAAGCAACCGTTTTAACATGATAGTTGCATATTTGGGTATATTTACTCACGACTTCCTGGTCTCTTAGTTTCATGTTGTTTGTGTTTCGCCACCAGCTGAAACCACATGGTCCGTGTGGGTGTTTTATACTGTAAGCCTTACAATGGACCTGTTTATTAGTGTTAGGGTCGGGTGCCTGGGGTTAGGGTCGGGTGCCTGGGGTTAGGGTCGGGTGCGTGGGGTTAGGGTCGGGTGCCTGGGGTTAGGGTCGGGTGCGTGGGGTTAGGGTCGGGTGCCTGGGGTTAGGGTCGGGTGCCTGGGGTTAGGGTCGGGTGCCTGGGGTTAGGGTCGGGTGCGTGGGGTTAGGGTCGGGTGCCTGGGGTTAGGGTCGGGTGCCTGGGGTTAGGGTCGGGTGCCTGGGGTTAGGGTCGGGTGCCTGGGGTTAGGGTCGGGTGCCTGGGGTTAGGGTCGGGTGCCTGGGGTTAGGGTCGGGTGCGTGGGGTTAGGGTCGGGTGCGTGGGGTTAGGGTCGGGTGCGTGGGGTTAGGGTCGGGCGCCTGGGGTTAGGGTCGGGCGCCTGGGGTTAGGGTCGGGCGCCTGGGGTTAGGGTCGGGCGCCTGGGGTTAGGGTCGGGCGCGTGGGGTTAGGGTCGGGCGCGTGGGGTTAGGGTCGGGCGCGTGGGGTTAGGGTCGGGCGCGTGGGGTTAGGGTCGGGCGCGTGGGGTTAGGGTCAGGACAACCATAACTAGACAACACCAGAGGTCTTCTCTTTTTTTAATTGTATCATTACATTGTTTTAACAGTTAAAAATGACCATCTTCTCAGACCATTGAAGCAACAGTAGTGGTGGAAAGAGGAAGTAATGCTCGTGACCTTTCTGAGAAGACAAGAGGCCTGACACATAACTGACATACGACTGACATATTCTGGCATAACAACTCCTTTTACATTTTTTAAAGATTTTTTTTAGGTGTTAGGATAATTAGCAGCTCCCCATTTCCACTGTTTGTGTACTGAAAACACCCTCCCACCCCCCTCTCCCGATTCGCCCCCCACTCCCTCCCACCCCCTCTCCCGACTCTCCCCCTCCCACCTCCCCTCTCCGACTCCCCTCGGTATCCTCCTGCCAGATGACTAGTCTTCACAGCTAAAAGTATTCCTCAGGGGAGGGCAGCGCCGGTTTGTTGTTGAAGAATTTCTATCACTCTGCTGACTATTTCTGATTAAAGGAACACTTGTAGATAATCCTACAGATGTAACAAGTCTTTGTTGTTAGGGAGGGAGGTGTCTGAGGAGGGGGAGGGGGGCTGAGGAGGAGGGGGGGACTGAGGAGGAGGGGAGGGGGCTGAGGAGGAGGGGGAGGGGGCTGAGGAGGAGGGGAGGGGGCTAAGGGGGCTGAGGAGGAGGGGGAGGGGGCTGAGGAGAGGGGGCTGGGGAGGGGGTAAGGGGGGCTGAGGAGGAGGGGGAGGGGGCTGAGGAGGGGGAGGGGGCTTTGTCTGAGGAGGGGGGGGGGCTGAGGAGGGGGGAGGTGTCTGAGGAGGGGGGGCTGAGGAGGGAGGGAGGTGTCTGAGGAGGGGGAGGGAGGTGTCTGAGGAGGGGGCTGAGGAGGAGGGCGGTGTCTGAGGAGGGGGAGGTGTCTGAGGGAGGGGGGCTGAGGAGGGGGATGGGCTGAGGGGGGGCTGGGAGGGAGGGAGGTGTCTGAGGCAGGGGAGGGGGAGGGAAGAGATGTGGTTTCATAAATGCTGATCACCTCCTGGGCCAGTAGGATCCCATCCCTCTGTCACTGTGTGAGGAGGAGAGGACTGATACATATTTGATGGGTTGCGTCCCAGACGGCACCCTGTTCTCTATATAGTGCACTTCTTTTGTCCAGGGCTCTATTTGATATCCCGTATAGTAGTGTACTATATAGGAACTAGTGTGTCATTTTGGATGTAATCGGGGGTGTCTGAAATTGTGCTCTTGTTGCTGTTGCTACATGGTGTTGCTGCTGCTACATGGTGTTGTTGCTGCTACATGGTGTTGTTGTTGCTACATGGTGTTGTTGCTGCTACATGGTGTTGTTGTTGCTACATGGTGTTGTTGTTGCTACATGGTGTTGCTTGCATGGTGTTGTTGCTGCTACATGGTGTTGCTGCTGCTACATGGTGTTGTTGCTGCTACATGGTGTTGTTGCTGCTACATGGTGTTGTTGCTGCTACATGGTGTTGTTGCTGCTACATGGTGTTGTTGCTGCTACATGGTGTTGTTGTTGCTACATGGTGTTGTTGCTGCTACATGGTGTTGTTGCTGCTACATGGTGTTGTTGTTGCTACATGGTGTTGTTGTTGCTACATGGTGTTGTTGCTGCTACATGGTGTTGTTGTTGCTACATGGTGTTGTTGTTGCTACATGGTGTTGCTGCTGCATGGTGTTGCTGCTGCTACATGGTGTTGTTGCTGCTACATGGTGTTGCTGCTGCTGCTACATGGTGTTGTTGCTGCTACATGGTGTTGCTGCTGCTACATGGTGTTGCTGCTGCTACATGGTGTTGCTGCTGTTGCTATATGGTGTTGCTGCTGTTGCTACATGGTGTTGCTGCTGCTACATGGTGTTGTTGCTGTTGCTACATGGTGTTGCTGCTGCTACATGGTGTTGCTGCTGCTACATGGTGTTGCTGTTGCTACATGGTGTTGCTGCTGCTGCATGATGTTGCTGCTGCTACATGGTGTTGTTGCTGTTGCTGCTACATGGTGTTGCTGCTGCTACATGGTGGTGTTGCTGCTGCTACATGGTGTTGTTGCTGCTGCTACATGGTGTTGCTGCTGCTACATGGTGTTGCTGCTGCTACATGGTGTTGCTGCTGCTACATGGTGTTGCTGCTGCTACATGGTGTTGTTGCTGCTGCTACATGGTGTTGTTGCTGTTGCTACATGGTGTTGTTGCTGTTGCTACATGGTGTTGCTGCTGCTACATGGTGTTGTTGCTGCTACATGGTGTTGTTGCTGCTACATGGTGTTGTTGCTGCTACATGGTGTTGTTGCTGCTACATGGTGTTGTTGCTGTTACATGGTGTTGTTGCTGCTGCTACATGGTGTTGTTGTTGTTGCTACATGGTGGTGTTGCTGCTGCTACATGGTGTTGCTGCTACATGGTGTTGTTGCTGTTGCTACATGGTGGTGTTGCTGCTGCTACATGGTGTTGCTGCTACATGGTGTTGTTGCTACATGGTGTTGTTGCTGTTGCTACATGGTGTTGTTGCTGCTGCTACATGGTGTTGCTGCTGCTACATGGTGTTGCTGCTGCTACATGGTGTTGCTGCTGCTACATGGTGTTGTTGCTGTTGCTACATGGTGTTGTTGCTGTTGCTACATGGTGTTGCTGCTGCTACATGGTGTTGTTGCTGCTACATGGTGTTGTTACATGGTGTTGTTGCTGCTACATGGTGTTGTTGCTGCTACTTGGTGTTGTTGCTGTTGCTACATGGTGGTGTTGCTGCTGCTACATGCTGGTGTTGCTGCTACATGGTGTTGCTGCTGCTACATGATGCTGCTGCTACATGATGTTGCTGCTACATGGTGGTGTTGCTGCTACATGGTGGTGTTGCTGCTGCATGGTGGTGTTGCTGCTGCTGCTACGTGGTGTTGTTTGCTGCTACGTGGTGTTGTTGCTGCTACATGGTGTTGTTGCTGCTACATGGTGTTGTTGCTGCTACTTGGTGTTGCTGCTGCTACATGGTGTTGCTGCTACGTGGTGTTGTTGCTGCTACATGGTGTTGCTGCTGCTACGCGGTGTTGTTGCTGCTACGCGGTGTTGTTGCTGCTACGCGGTGTTGTTGCTGCTACGCGGTGTTGCTGCTGCTACGTGGTGTTGCTGCTGCTACGTGGTGTTGCTGCTGCTACGTGGTGTTGTTGCTGCTACGTGGTGTTGCTGCTGCTGCTACGTGGTGTTGCTGCTGCTGCTACGTGGTGTTGCTGCTGCTACATGGTGGTGCTGTTACATGCTACATGGTGGTGCTGCTACATGCTACATGGTGGTGCTGCTACATGCTACATGGTGGTGCTGCTACATGCTACATGGTGGTGCTGCTACATGCTACATGGTGATGCTGCTCCATGGTGCTGCTACATGCTACATGGTGATGCTGCTCCGTGGTGCTGCTGTTTATACCACACTATAGTTCTCTACAGTAATGGTAGACTGCCTCAAGGTGGCTTTGTTGTCGGTGTAATGAGGAGATTAGATACCTGCTGTATTTATTATTATAATGACCTCTGTGTGGTGGGGGGATAGCGTATCATGTGACTGAATAAAATGTTTTGGTTTTTAAATAGACTGATACTATCCGGACACATTTTGTGCATTTTCTGATCGTAAACCATTTAAATTTGCATACTACAATGAATGTCTTATGTACTGGGCTGTTGTCACTGGGCTGTTGTCACTGGGCTGTTGTCACTGGGCTGTTGCCACTGGGCTGTTGTCACTGGGCTGTTGTCACTGGGCTGTTGTCACTGGGCTGTTGTCACTGGGCTGTTGTCACTGGGCGGTTGCCACTGGGCTGTTGTCACTGGGCGGTTGCCACTGGGCTGTTGTCACTGGGCTGTTGTCACTGGGCTGTTGTCACTGGGCTGTTGCCACTGGGCTGTTGTCACTGGGCTGTTGTCACTGGGCTGTTGTCACTGGGCTGTTGTCACTGGGTTGTTGCCACTGGGCGGTTGCCACTGGGCTGTTGCCACTGGGCTGTTGTCACTGGGCTGTTGTCACTGGGCTGTTGTCACTGGGCTGTTGCCACTGGGCTGTTGCCACTGGGCTGTTGTCACTGGGCTGTTGTCACTGGGCTGTTGTCACTGGGCTGTTGTCACTGGGCTGTTGTCACTGAGCTGTTGCCACTGGGCTGTTGCCACTGGGCTGTTGTCACTGGGCTGTTGTCACTGGGCTGTTGCCACTGGGCTGTTGTCACTGGGCTGTTGCCACTGGGCTGTTGTCACTGGGCTGTTGCCACAAGTATTTTACCTGCTGGTTTCTGTCTTAGCATCTCAAAATCTACGTCACGCAAATTCTGCTTTTAAGTGTGAGTGAATCCTGATATTTACATTTACATTACATTTAAGTCATTTAGCAGACGCTCTTATCCAGAGCGACTTACAAATTGGTGCATTCACCTTATGACATCCAGTGGAACAACCACTTTACAATAGTGCATCTAAATATTTTAAGGGGGGGAGGGGGTGAGAAGGATTACTTTATCCTATCCTAGGTATTCCTTAAAGAGGTGGGGTTTCAGGTGTCTCCGGAAGGTGGTGATTGACTCCGCTGTCCTGGCGTCATGAGGGAGTTTGTTCCACCATTGGGGAGCCAGAGCAGCGAACAGTTTTGACTGAGCTGAGCGGGAACTGTACTTCCTCAGTGGTAGGGAGGCGAGCAGGCCAGAGGTGGATGAACGCAGTGCCCTTATTTGGGTGTAGGGCCTGATCAGAGCCTGGAGGTACTGAGGTGCCGTTCCCCTCACAGCTCCGTAGGCAAGCACCATGGTCTTGTAGCGGATGCGAGCTTCAACTGGAAGCCAGTGGAGAGAGCGGAGGAGCGGGGTGACGTGAGAGAACTTGGGAAGGTTGAACACTAGTCGGGCTGCGGCGTTCTGGATGAGTTGTAGGGGTTTAATGGCACAGGCAGGGAGCCCAGCCAACAGCGAGTTGCAGTAATCCAGACGGGAGATGACAAGTGCCTGGATTAGGACCTGCGCCGCTTCCTGTGTGAGGCAGGGTCGTACTCTGCGGATGTTGTAGAGCATGAACCTACAGGAACGGGCCACCGCCTTGATGTTAGTTGAGAACGACAGTTTGTTGTCCAGGATCACGCCAAGGTTCTTAGCGCTCTGGGAGGAGGACACAATGGAGTTGTCAACCGTGATGGCGAGATCATGGAACGGGCAGTCCTTCCCCGGGAGGAAGAGCAGCTCCGTCTTGTTCAGCATGAGGTGGTGATCCGTCATCCACACTGATATGTCTGCCAGACATGCAGAGATGCGATTCGCCACCTGGTCATCAGAAGGGGGAAAGGAGAAGATTAATTGTGTGTCGTCTGCATAGCAATGATAGGAGAGACCATGTGAGGTTATGACAGAGCCAAGTGACTTGGTGTATAGCGAGAATAGGAGAGGGCCTAGAACAGAGCCCTGGGGGACACCAGTGGTGAGAGCGCGTGGTGAGGAGACAGATTCTCGCCACGCCACCTGGTAGGAGCGACCTGTCAGGTTAGCGTGGGCCGCGCCGGAGATGCCCAACTCGGAGAGGGTGGAGAGGAGGATCTGATGGTTCACAGTATCGAAGGCAGCCGATAGGTCTAGAAGGATGAGAGCAGAGGAGAGAGAGTTAGCTTTAGCGGTGCGGAGCGCCTCCGTGATACAGAGAAGAGCAGTCTCAGTTGAATGACTAGTCTTGAAACCTGACTGATTTGGATCAAGAAGGTCATTCTGAGAGAGATAGCGGGAGAGCTGACCAAGGACGGCACGTTCAAGAGTTTTGGAGAGAAAAGAAAGAAGGGATACTGGTCTGTTGTTGACTGTAGGTTTTTTCAGAAGGGTGCAACTCTCGCTCTCTTGAAGACGGAAGGGACGTAGCCAGCGGTCAGGGATAAGTTGATGAGCGAGGTGAGGTAAGGGAGAAGGTCTCCGGAAATGGTCTGGAGAAGAGAGGAGGGGATAGGGTCGAGCGGGCAGGTTGTTGTCACAAGACGCGAGATTTCATCTGGAGAGAGAGGGGAGAAAGAGGTCAGAGCACAGGGTAGGGCAGTGTGAGCAGAACCAGCGGTGTTGTTTGACTTAGCAAACGAGGATCGGATGTCGTCGATCTTCTTTTCAAAATGGTTGACGAAGTCATCTGCAGAGAGGGAGGAGGGGGGGGGGAGGGGGAGGAGGATTCAGGAGGGAGGAGAATGTGGCAAAGAGCTTCCTAGGGTTAGAGGCAGATGCTTGGAATTTAGAGTGGTAGAAAGTGGCTTTAGCAGCAGAGACAGAGGAGGAAAATGTAGAGAGGAGGGAGTGAAAGGATGCCAGGTCCGCAGGGAGGCGAGTTTTCCTCCATTTCCGCTCGGCCTTCCGGAGCCCTGTTCTGTGAGCTCGCATTGGGCCACTGCGGGAGGGGAGGACCGAGCCGGCCTGGAAGATAGGGGACATAGAGAGTCAAAGGATGCAGAAAGGGAGGAGAGGAGGGTTGAGGAGGCAGAATCAGGAGATAGGTTGGAGAAGGTTTGAGCAGAGGGAAGAGATGATAGGATGGAAGAGGAGTCGGGGGAGAGAGAGCGAAGGTTGGGCTGATACCATGAGTAGGGGCAGTGTGGGAAGTGTTGGATGAGAGCGAGAGGGAAAAGGATACAAGGTAGTGTCGGAGACTTGGAGGAGTTGCAATGAGGTTAGTGGAAGAACAGCATCTGGTATTGCCTGCCTTTGTAGGGGGAAGGTGAGAGGGTGAGGTCAAAAGAGGAGAGGAGTGGAAAGAAGGAGGCAGAGAGGAATGAGTCAAAGGTAGACGTGGGGAGGTTAAAGTCGCCCAGAACTGTGAGAGGTGAGCCGTCCTCAGGAAAGGAGCTTATCAAGGCATCAAGCTCATTGATGCTCCGAGGGGACCTGGAGGGCGATAAATGATAAGGATGTTAAGCTTGAAAGGGCTGGTAACTGTGACAGCATGAAATTCAAAGGAGGCGATAGACAGATGGGTAAGGGGAGAAAGAGAGAATGACCACATGGGAGAGATAAGGATCCCTATGCCACCACCCCGCTGACCAGAAGCTCTCGGGGTGTGAACACGTGGGCGGACGAAGAGAGAGCAGTAGGAGTAGCAGTGTTATCTGTGGTGATCCATGTTTCTGTCAGTGCCAAGAAGTCGAGGACTGGAGGGAGGCATAGGCTGAGATGAACTCTGCCTTGTTGGCTGCAGATCGGCAGTTCCAGAGGCTACCGGAGACCTGGAACTCCACGTGGGTCGTGCGCGCTGGGACCACCAGATTTGCCACGGTGTGGGCGTTTGTATGGTCTGTGCAGAGAGGAGAGAACTGGACAGACACATAGTTGACAGGCTACAGAAGAGGCTACGCTAATGCAAGGAGATTGGGATGACAAGTGGACTACACGTCTCGAATGTTCAGAAAGGCTGTAGCAAGAATCTTATTGACTAAAATTATTAAAAATGATACAGTACTGCTGAAGTAGGCTAGCTGGCAGTGGCTGGTTGTCACTGGGCTGACACTACACTAATCAAGTCGTTCCGTTGAGTGTAGTAGTTTCTACAGTGCTGTCAGCTGGCTAGCTAGCAGTGTTGATTACACTGTTAAAAGAACGACAATAGCTGGCTAGCTAACCTAGAAAATCGCTCTAGACTACACAATTATCTTTGATACACAGACGGCTATGTAGCTAGCTATGTAGCTAGCTACGATCAAACAAATCAAACCGTTGTGCTGTAATGAAATGAAATGAAAAATGTGATACTACCTGTTGAGCGAAGCGGAATGCGACCGGGTTGTTGAGTGCGGAAGTTCTATTCAGTAGACGTTGGCTAGCTGTTGGCTAGCTAGCAGTGTCTCCTACGTTAAGGACGACAAATAGCTGGCTAGCTAACCTCGGTAAATTAAGATAATCACTCTAAGACTACACTAAACTACACAATTATTTTGGATACGAAGACAGCAAAGACAACTATGTAGCTAGCTAACACTACACTAATCAAGTCATTCAGTTGAGTGTAATAGTTTCTACAGTGCTGCTATTCGGTAGACGGTGGACGTTTGCTGGCTGGCTAGCTGCTGGGTTAGACTACGTTAGGACGACGAAATACGAAGTTGCAATAGAAGTGCTGACTGTTTCACTTTGTTGTCCTCTTTCTTTTCCTTTTTCTTCTGTCCTTCTTTTGTCCTTATTTTGTCTTCCTTTCTTCTGTTAACTAGATATTTTTTGTTGTTATTCTTTGTAAGCTAGCTAGCTTCTTCCAGGAGAGTCCCTAGCAACTGCTTAGCAACAAGTAAACAATTCTGCTAGCAATTCACCTAGCTAAGATAACTGTACAATTTTATGAAAAAAATAGTTAATTTTTCAAAAGCCTGTCTTGTTTAGTTTGTTCCTTGTTTTGTCTTCTATTGAGTCTTGCAGTTTTCTCTTGATTTTTTCGATGTACTTCACTCTAAAAAAACATTTAAATCTCAATAAATACAGGAGCTCATTTTTTTTTTTTTTTTTTGTGCCAGCTAAAACAAAATGTCCAACATGGTTTGTTATGTTATCTATTCAGCCTACACGTGCTGTATATAGCAATTCTCTACAGAGTTAGTTTCCTAATACCAATAATGGATGCTTCAGTGTAGACCAGAGGTCTCCAACCTTTTATAGCGTCAAAACTACTTAAAAAAAAAATTTATCAAACATGTTGCGAGCTACAATTATTAGTATTTTCTTCTATCTTTCAAATAGACTTCTTCTTCCCTTAAACTCATCCCCTGGTCTTTAGTGTGTAAGAGGAAGTAGTGTACTATGTTGTCAACTCATCCCCTGGGTCTTTAGTGTGCAAGAGGAAGTAGTGTACTATGTTGTCAACTCGTCCCCTGGTCTTTAGTATACTATGTTGTCAACTCACCCCCTGGGTCTTTAATGTGTAAGAGGAAGTAGTGTACTATGTTGTCAACTCGTCCCCTGGTCTTTAGTATACTATGTTGTCAACTCATCCCCTGGGTCTTTAATGTGTAAGAGGAAGTAGTGTACTATGTTGTCAACTCATCCCCTGGGTCTTTAATGTGTAAGAGGAAGTAGTGTACTATGTTGTCAACTCATCCCCTGGTCTTTAGTGTACTTTGTTGTCAACTCATCCCCTGGTCTTTAGTGTACTATGTTGTCAACTCATCCCCTGGGTCTTTAGTGTTCAAGAGGAAGTAGTGTACTATCTTGTCAACTCATCCCCTTGGTCTTTAGTGTGCAAGAGGAAGTAGTGTACTATGTTGTCAACTCATCCCCTGGTCTTTAGTGTACTATGTTGTCAACTCATCCCCTGGTCTTTAGTGTGGAAGAGGAAGTAGTGTACTATGTTGTCAACTCATCCCCTGGTCTTTAGTGTGGAAGAGGAAGTAGTGTACTATGTTGTCAACTCATCCCCTGGTCTTTAGTGTACTATGTTGTCAACTCATCCCCTGGTCTTTAGTGTGGAAGAGGAAGTAGTGTACTATGTTGTCAACTCATCCCCTGGTCTTTAGTGTGGAAGAGGAAGTAGTGTACTATGTTGTCAACTCATCCCCTGGGTCTTTAATGTGTAAGAGGAAGTAGTGTACCATGTTGTCAACTCATCCCCTGGGTCTTTAGTGTGGTCTCCTACTGTTGTAATGGATGTGCTACCATGTCCTACTGTTGTAATGGATGTGCTACATTTACATTTACATTTAAGTCATTTAGCAGACGCTCTTATCCAGAGTGACTTACAAATTGGTACCATGTCCTACTGTTGTAATGGATGTGCTACCATGTCCCTGTCCTACTGTTGTAATGGATGTGCTACCATGTCCTACTGTTGTAATGGATGTGCTACCATGTCCTACTGTTGTAATGGATGTGCTACCATGTCCCTGTCCTACTGTTGTAATGGATGTGCTACCATGTCCATGTCCTACTGTTGTAATGGATGTGCTACCATGTCCCTGTTCTACTGTTGTAATGGATGTGCTACCATGTCCCTGTCCTACTGTTGTAATGGATGTGCTACCATGTCCCTGTCCTACTGTTGTAATGGATGTGCTACCATGTCCCTGTCCTACTGTTGTAATGGATGTGCTACCATGTCCTACTGTTGTAATGGATGTGCTACCATGTCCTACTGTTGTAATGGATGTGCTACCATGTCCTACTGTTGTAATGGATGTGCTACCATGTCCCGTTCCTACTGTTTCCACTCTCTCTCTCAACCTATGAATGCTCAGCTAGGAAAAGCCAACTTACCTTTTCCTCCTGAGGTGTTAAACTGTTACACCCTCTATAACCACTAGTGGTTAGTATTTCATGATGTTTGCTTGTTTTCCTGTGCTGTATGGGACATTTTAATAGTGTCTGTAACATATGTTGGTGTGTATTTAATCTGCATCTTAACTTCTTAAAGTGGATATCGGCAGTAGAAAAGAAAACAAAGTGTCCTCCCTGCTCCTCTTTTGGTAAAAAAAAAAAGCTTAGTGATTGGGGCTGGAGTAATGTAGCCACTCTCTAATTCATAAACAGAGCTATAGATGCAAGGACTGATCATCCATGGTATCAAAATAATAGTTTTTTAACCAATGTTTTTAGTCTGTATTGTGTTTGTTTACATTTTCTTTGTTTACAAACGTTGGAGTAAAACAGGCTGTGATTCAGGTTGTATCACAACCGGCCGTGATCGGGAGTCTATGTGCGCCGTAGGGGTAGGGCCGTCATTGTAAATAAGAATTTATTCTTAACTAACTGACTCGTCTAGTTAAATAAAGGTAAAAAAAATAATATATATATATATTGCGTTCTGATGAGGTACGACAGTTGAACTTAGCTCAGGCATTTTATAAATTAGATTCTTTGAGAATCAATGGTGACATATCATTCATGTACAAGTGCAGAAATGGGATGTAGCAACTGCTGATTGGCTCCCCTTTTTTAAGGTATACATACTACTGCTGTGCAACTGCTGATTGGCTCCCCCTTTTTAAGGTATACATACTACTGCTGTGCAACTCCCCTTTTTTAAGGTATACTACTGCTGGGTGTCTGCTGATTGGCTCCCCTTTTTTAAGGTATACTACTGCTGTGCAGCTGCTGATTGGCTCCCCCTTTTTTAAGGTATACTACTGCTGTGCAGCTGCTGATTGGCTCCCCTTTTTTAAGGTATACTACTGCTGTGCAACTGCTGATTGGCTCCCCCTTTTTTAAGGTATACTACTGCTGTGCAACTGCTGATTGGCTCCCCCTTTTTTAAGGTGTACTACTGCTGTGCAACTGCTGATTGGCTCCCCCTTTTTTAAGGTATACTCCTGCTGTGCAACTGCTGATTGGCTCCCCTTTTTTAAGGTATACTCCTGCTGTGCAACTGCTGATTGGCTCCCCTTTTTTAAGGTATACTACTGCTGTACAACTGCTGATTGGCTCCCCTTTTTTAAGGTATACTACTGCTGTGCAACTGCTGATTGGCTCCCCCTTGTTTAAGGTATACTACTGCTGATTGGCTCCCCCTTTTTTAAGGTATACTACTGCTGTGCAGCTGCTGATTGGCTCCCCTTTTTTTACTAGGTATACTACTGCTGTGCAACTGCTGATTGGCTCCCCCTTTTTTGGCTCTGTGCAACTGCTGATTGGCCCTTTTTTAAGGTATACTACTGCTGTGCAACTGCTGATTGGCTCCCCCTTTTTTTAAGGTATACCCCTTTTTTAAGGTATACTACTGCTGTGCAACTGCTGATTGGCTCCCCTTTTTTAAGGTATACTACTGCTGTGCAACTGCTGATTGGCTCCCCCTTTTTTAAGGTATACTACTGCTGTGCAACTGCTGATTGGCTCCCCCTTTTTTAAGGTATACTACTGCTGTGCAACTGCTGATTGGCTCCCCCTTTTTTAAGGTATACTACTGCTGTGCAACTGCTGATTGGCTCCCCCTTTTTTAAGGTATACTACTGCTGTGCAACTGCTGATTGGCTCCCCCTTTTTTAAGGTATACTCCTGCTGTGCAACTGCTGATTGGCTCCCCCTTTTTTAAGGTATACTACTGCTGATTGGCTCCCCCTTTTTTAAGGTATACTACTGCTGTGCAACTGCTGATTGGCTCCCCCTTGTTTAAGGTATACTACTGCTGATTGGCTCCCCCTTTTTTAAGGTATACTACTGCTGTGCAACTGCTGATTGGCTCCCCCTTTTTTAAGGTATACTACTGCTGATTGGCTCCCCCTTTTTTAAGGTATACTACTGCTGTGTGTCTATTGATCTGGTGTTCGAGTCGAGGCAAAGACTTGCAATCAACAAGCCTTTCATGTGAATCTTCTCGTTTCGTTGGAAGTTGTAAAAACACCTTTCTTAATAATCCAGGAATTGACCGACTGTATTTTTGCAATTCTGTTTCCATGTAACCCAGGTCGCTTTGGATAAAGGAGTCTGCTAAATGGCATATACTATTGAAGTCTATTTTGACTCTGCAAACTAGCTGCCCGGTGTAGTTACCATACCTGAACAGTAGATGGCAGCCAAAGTTAAAGTCACTACTCTAGCGAAGACAGGGACACGGGGGGTGGGGGTGGGGGGGTTTGCGCACGTTGAAAGTAGTTTTATCTTTAAAGCAAGTTTTATCTGGGTACGCTTGAACCTGTTTGTTTTATAGTGGCTAGAACAGCTAACTAATTCTATTTTCTATAAGGCATTAATTAGCTCTATGTCTTAGGCTAGGTTTAATTTTTTTCTAAATTATCTGGTTTTATTCAAACGCAAACCCTACTCAGGTGCCTTTTTGGTTCTGGGCATCCTTATTTGAAGGCAGCATGCCTTCATACCTTATGACACATGCAGGGATGAGACGCCACACACCTAATCCAATTCTCCCTCGTGTCCATAGTAGGGTGAAGCGACGATAAACAGCCAGCCTGTGTGCTCTGCAAACAAAATCACTAGAAAAGTTAGTCCGTTACGGAAAGTAAATCACGGTGTATTCATAATGAGCTCATCCCGTGTATCGGTGTTGTAACTTTAATGTGTTACAGAGTTAATGTTTAAGTTTATTCATTGAGCTGTATCCAAATATATTTCTTTACAGTTATTTGCATATGTAATTGTATTGGGTTGTGTTGAAATACGCTTTTTGACTGCAAGTCCCAGAATGCTTTGCGAGAGGAATGAGAGAGAACGTGCAAATTATGTGCAGGTGCTAGTGGATTGCGGCTGACTTTCCGATAGCATCTTACCTGCATTATTGCTCTGTTCCCAAACAAAGTTGTTTAAATGTAACGTGAACAGGTATTATTACTAAAGAGGAAGCTTTCGTATCAAACCCGACGTCCCGAGTCATTACTTTGAACTTAGTTAATCTAAAAATCGGTTAGAATGACATTTCATGAATTTCATGATGCCGTCTGCGATTCCAACTGCTGGTCGTGTAATTTAAAGGTGGCTGTGTTACCAACGCGCCAAACAGCGCTGGTGATAAACATCGTTATAGGATACTGATTTATATATATATATATATATATATATATATATATATATATATATTGAGCAGCTTCCACTACTGACATTAACCTTAAATCATTTCTGAAATGTTGCTTTATTATAAATGATTTAACTGGCATATCTGCTGCTGACTGGTCACCTCTTCAGACAGGAAGTCCTTCATAAGGCTTAGTGACACGTTCAAAAATACATCACCATCCAGACAGACTGACAGGAACCTCTGACGAATACCTGGTTGGACCCCTGCTGTGAACCGAGACCTGGTTGGACCCCTGCTGTGAACCGAGACCTGGGTGGACCCCTGCTGTGAACCGAGACCTGGTTGGACCCCTGCTGTGAACAGAGACCTGGTTGGACCCCTGCTGTGAACAGAGACCTGGTTGGACCCCTGCTGTGAACCGAGACCTGGGTGGACCCCTGCTGTGAACCGAGACCTGGTTGGACCCCTGCTGTGAACAGAGACCTGGTTGGACCCCTGCTGTGAACCGAGACCTGGTTGGACCCCTGCTGTGAACAGAGACCTGGTTGGACCCCTGCTGTGAACCGAGACCTGGTTGGACCCCTGCTGTGAACCGAGACCTGGTTGGACCCCTGCTGTGAACCGAGACCTGGTTGGACCCCTGCTGTGAACCGAGACCTGGTTGGACCCCTGCTGTGAACCGAGACCTGGTTGGACCCCTGCTGTGAACCGAGACCTGGTTGGACCCCTGCTGTGAACCGAGACCTGGTTGGACCCCTGCTGGGGACCGAGACCTGGTTGGACCCCTGCTGTGAACCGAGACCTGGTTGGACCCCTGCTGTGAACCGAGACCTGGTTGGACCCCTGCTGTGAACCGAGACCTGGTTGGACCCCTGCTGTGAACCGAGACCTGGTTGGACCCCTGCTGTGAACCGAGACCTGGTTGGACCCCTGCTGTGAACCGAGACCTGGTTGGACCCCTGCTGTGAACCGAGACCTGGTTGGACCCCTGCTGGGGACCGAGACCTGGTTGGACCCCTGCTGTGAACCGAGACCTGGTTGGACCCCTGCTGTGAACCGAGACCTGGTTGGACCCCTGCTGTGAACCGAGACCTGGTTGGACCCCTGCTGTGAACCGAGACCTGGTTGGACCCCTGCTGTGAACCGAGACCTGGTTGGACCCCTGCTGTGAACCGAGACCTGGTTGGACCCCTGCTGTGAACCGAGACCTGGTTGGACCCCTGCTGTGAACCGAGACCTGGTTGGACCCCTGCTGTGAACCGAGACCTGGTTGGACCCCTGCTGTGAACCGAGACCTGGTTGGACCCCTGCGGCCAGAGAAGAAATGGCTCCTGCTTTGAGACACGTCACTGTTCATCTCTCATATGATTATTTTCTGTACAACCCAGGAGACTCATAGCCTCCTATGGTACTGATGTCTGAGTTTCTACTTAGCATAACACACACACACACTAGATGCTCTTAAAGCTAATGATATCATGACTGGCTTTTACAACTTTCTGCTGACCACACAGATGATTCTGATCGGTTTGTTTTAAGCCCAAAACAAAAACGCGAATCAAGTTACTAAAACTAAATGAAGTTACTGATATATCTTCTGAAACTCCCATAGATATCAATTACAGTTGGGAAGAGTTTATCGTTATATTCATTATTGAATTGTTGCTCCTATAGAAATATAATTACTAGAAAAGGCAAAGCCCCCCTCAGACCACAAAAACCTGATTTGCACAGAGCAGTCTGGACTACAGTAGGGGAGGAGGGAGGAGGGAGGAGTCTGGACTACAGTAGGGGAGGAGAGAGGAGTCTGGACTACAGTAGGGGAGGAGAGAGGAGTCTGGACTACAGTAGGGGAGGAGGGAGGAGTCTGGACTACAGTAGGGGAGGAGGGAGGAGAGAGAGCAGTCTGGACTACAGTAGGGGAGGAGGGAGGAGAGAGGAGTCTGGACTACAGTAGGGGAGGAGAGAGGAGAGAGCAGTCTGGACTACAGTAGGGGAGGAGAGAGGAGAGAGCAGTCTGGACTACAGTAGGGGAGGAGAGAGGAGAGAGCAGTCTGGACTACAGTAGGGGAGGAGGGAGGAGAGAGAGCAGTCTGGACTACAGTAGGGGAGGAGAGAGGAGTCTGGACTACAGTAGGGGAGGAGAGAGCAGTCTGGACTACAGTAGGGGAGGAGAGAGGAGAGAGCAGTCTGGACTACAGTAGGGGAGGAGAGAGGAGAGAGCAGTCTGGACTACAGTAGGGGAGGAGGGAGGAGAGAGAGCAGTCTGGACTACAGTAGGGGAGGAGAGAGGAGTCTGGACTACAGTAGGGGAGGAGAGAGGAGTCTGGACTACAGTAGGGGAGGAGAGAGAGCAGTCTGGACTACAGTAGGGGAGGAGGGAGGAGAGAGAGCAGTCTGGACTACAGTAGAGGAGGAGGGAGGAGAGAGAGCAGTCTGGACTACAGTAGGGGAGGAGGGAGGAGAGAGAGCAGTCTGGACTACAGTAGGGGAGGAGGGAGGAGAGAGAGCAGTCTGGACTACAGTAGGGGAGGAGGGAGGAGAGAGAGCAGTCTGGACTACAGTAGGGGAGGAGAGAGGAGAGAGAGCAGTCTGGACTACAGTAGGGGAGGAGAGAGAGCAGTCTGGACTACAGTAGGGGAGGAGGGAGGAGTCTGGACTACAGTAGGGGAGGAGGGAGGAGAGAGAGCAGTCTGGACTACAGTAGGGGAGGAGAGAGAGCAGTCTGGACTACAGTAGGGGAGGAGAGAGAGCAGTCTGGACTACAGTAGGGGAGGAGGGAGGAGAGAGAGCAGTCTGGACTACAGTAGGGGAGGAGGGAGGAGAGAGAGCAGTCTGGACTACAGTAGGGGAGGAGAGAGAGCAGTCTGGACTACAGTAGGGGAGGAGGGAGGAGAGAGAGCAGTCTGGACTACAGTAGGGGAGGAGGGAGGAGAGAGAGCAGTCTGGACTACAGTAGGGGAGGAGGGAGGAGAGAGAGGAGTCTGGACTACAGTAGGGGAGGAGGGAGCAGTCAGGACTACAGTAGGGGAGGAGGGAGGAGAGAGCAGTCTGGACTACAGTAGGGGAGGAGGGAGGAGAGAGAGCAGTCTGGACTACAGTAGGGGAGGAGGGAGGAGAGAGCAGTCTGGACTACAGTAGGGGAGGAGGGAGGAGAGAGAGCAGTCTGGACTACAGTAGGGGAGGAGGGAGGAGAGAGAGCAGTCTGGACTACAGTAGGGGAGGAGGGAGGAGAGAGCAGTCTGGACTACAGTAGGGGAGGAGGGAGGAGAGAGAGCAGTCTGGACTACAGTAGGGGAGGAGGGAGGAGTCTGGACTACAGTAGGGGAGGAGAGAGAGCAGTCTGGACTACAGTAGGGGAGGAGGGAGGAGGGAGGAGTCTGGACTACAGTAGGGGAGGGGAGAGTTCGGCTAAGTGAATCAGAAATGTTGTCTTAACCTCAGGCAGACACGGAGGGAGGGTCCATCCTTATCTATCTGACAGTGTTGTGGAGACAGAGGGCAAGAGGAAGGGGGAGAAGGGCATACCCCCTTGCTGACGAAAGCAGAGAGCAGACACTCCGATGAACCCTCGTTCCCTGTACATTCCTGTTTTTTGCTATGTCACCTTTATTTAACTTGGGAAGTCGGTTAAATATATATTTTTTTTTTACAATGGCGACCTACACTGTCCAAACCCGATGCTGGGCCAATTGTAGGACTCCCAATCACAGCCGGTTGTGATACAGCCCGGAATCGAACCAGGGTGTCTGTAGTGACCCCTCTAGCACTGAGATGCAGTGCCTTAGACCGCTGCACCACTCGGGAGCCCAGGAGGAGGAAGGAGGAGGGGCTGTAATGATTAAGAAACATAATTATTTATCAGAGCATTTGCTTACTAAGGTGTTTCTGTGTAGAGGAGGGGGGAAACACTGAGGAAGAGACAGCCTGTCATTTGATGCAACGGCGAAGATGTCCCCTCAGCCTTTTAAATAGTGGACAGGAGGGGAAGGGGGAGTTGTGTGTGTGTGTGTGTGTGTGTGTGTGTGTGTGTGTGTGTGTGTGTGTGTGTGTGTGTGTGTGTGTGTGTGTGTGTGTGTGTGTGTGTGTGTGTGTGTGTGTGTGTGTGTGTGTGTGTGTGTGAGTGAGAGAGGGAGAGACTGGGAGAGGAAGGGAAGCGGGAGGTGTGTTTTAGAAGGGGAAAGGAGGTGTAGGGCATCCATTTTGTGCTATATGAGGGATAAGCAGCACACAGACAGTAAGGAGGTGAAGGGCGTCCATTTTGTGCCATATGAGGGATAAGCAGCACACAGACAGTAAGGAGGTGAAGGGCGTCCATTTTGTGCTATATGAGGGATAAGCAGCACACAGACAATAAGGAGGTGAAGGGCGTCCATTTTGTGCCATATGAGGGATAAGCAGCACACAGACAGTAAGGAGGTGAAGGGCGTCCATTTTGTGCCATATGAGGGAAAGGCAGCACACAGACAATAAGGAGGTGAAGGGCGTCCATTTTGTGCCATATGAGGGAAAGGCAGCACACAGACAATAAGGAGGTGAAGGGCGTCCATTTTGTGCCATACGAGGGAAAGGCAGCACACAGACAGTAAGGAGGTGCTGAAAGAGAGAAGGAGCATTACACTATTAACCTTTATTGGGTGTCTGTCTGTGTCTGTGCTGTGAATGCAGTCGCTCAGCTCCACTGCAGCAGTTCGATTTTTGTCAATGGCCTACTCATCAAATCACATTTTGTCACGTGCTTGGTAAACCACAGGTGTAGACTAACAGTTAAATGCTGACGGGCCCTTCCCAACAATGTAGAGAGAAACAACAGGTGTAGACTAACAGTTAAATGCTGACGGGCCCTTCCCAACAATGTAGAGAGTAACAACAGGTGTAGACTAACAGTTAAATGCTGACGGGCCCTTCCCAACAATGTAGAGAGAAACAACAGGTGTAGACTAACAGTGAAATGCTGACGGGCCCTTCCCAACAATGTAGAGAGTAACAACAGGTGTAGACTAACAGTGAGATGCTGACGGGCCCTTCCCAACAATGTAGAGAGTAACAACAGGTGTAGACTAACAGTTAAATGCTGACGGGCCCTTCCCAACAATGTAGAGAGAAACAACAGGTGTAGACTAACAGTTAAATGCTGACGGGCCCTTCCCAACAATGTAGAGAGTAACAACAGGTGTAGACTAACAGTTAAATGCTGACGGGCCCTTCCCAACAATGTAGAGAGTAACAACAGGTGTAGACTAACAGTGAAATGCTGACGGGCCCTTCCCAACAATGTAGAGAGAAACAACAGGTGTAGACTAACAGTGAGATGCTGACGGGCCCTTCCCAACAATGTAGAGAGTAACAACAGGTGTAGACTAACAGTGAGATGCTGACGGGCCCTTCCCAACAATGTAGAGAGAAACAACAGGTGTAGACTAACAGTGAGATGCTGACGGGCCCTTCCCAACAATGTAGAGAGAAACAACAGGTGTAGACTAACAGTGAGATGCTGACGGGCCCTTCCCAACAATGTAGAGAGAAACAACAGGTGTAGACTAACAGTGAGATGCTGACGGGCCCTTCCCAACAATGTAGAGAGTAACAACAGGTGTAGACTAACAGTGAGATGCTGACGGGCCCTTCCCAACAATGTAGAGAGAAACAACAGGTGTAGACTAACAGTGAGATGCTGACGGGCCCTTCCCAACAATGTAGAGAGAAACAACAGGTGTAGACTAACAGTGAGATGCTGACGGGCCCTCCCCAACAATGTAGAGAGAAACCAATAATAGAAACATAACACGAGGAATAAATCCACGAGCAACAATAACATGGCTTTATACACAGGGTACCAGTACTGAGTCAATGTGTAAGGTACGAGGTCAATAACATGGCTTTATACACAGGGTACCAGTACTGAGTCAATGTGCAGGGTATGAGGTAATAACATGGCTTTATACACAGGGTACCAGTACTGAGTCCATGTGTAGGGTACGAGGTAATAACATGGCTTTATACACAGGGTACCAGTACTGAGTCCATGTGTAGGGTACGAGGTAATAACATGGCTTTATACACAGGGTACCAGTACTGAGTCCATGTGTAAGGTACGAGGTAATAACATGGCTTTATACACAGGGTACCAGTACTGAGTCCATGTGTAGGGTACGAGGTAATAACATGGCTTTATACACAGGGTACCAGTACTGAGTCCATGTGTAGGGTACGAGGTAATAACATGGCTTTATACACAGGGTACCAGTACTGAGTCCATGTGTAGGGTACGAGGTAATAACATGGCTTTATACACAGGGTACCAGTACTGAGTCCATGTGTAGGGTACGAGGTAATAACATGGCTTTATACACAGGGTACCAGTACTGAGTCCATGTGTAGGGTACGAGGTAATAACATGGCTTTATACACAGGGTACCAGTACTGAGTCCATGTGCAGGGTATGAGGTAATAACATGGCTTTATACACAGGGTACCAGTACTGAGTCCATGTGCAGGGTATGAGGTAATAACATGGCTTTATACACAGGGTACCAGTACTGAGTCCATGTGCAGGGTATGAGGTAATAACATGGCTTTATACACAGGGTACCAGTACTGAGTCCATGTGTAAGGTATGAGGTAATAACATGGCTTTATACACAGGGTACCAGTACTGAGTCAATGTGTAAGGTACGAGGTCAATAACATGGCTTTATACACAGGGTACCAGTACTGAGTCCATGTGTAGGGTACGAGGTAATAACATGGCTTTATACACAGGGTACCAGTACTGAGTCCATGTGTAGGGTACGAGGTAATAACATGGCTTTATACACAGGGTACCAGTACTGAGTCCATGTGCAGGGTATGAGGTAATACCATGGCTTTATACACAGGGTACCAGTACTGAGTCCATGTGCAGGGTATGAGGTAATACCATGGCTTTATACACAGGGTACCAGTACTGAGTCCATGTGCAGGGTATGAGGTAATACCATGGCTTTATACACAGGGTACCAGTACTGAGTCAATGTGTAGGGTACGAGGTAATAACATGGCTTTATACACAGGGTACCAGTACTGAGTCCATGTGTAAGGTATGAGGTAATAACATGGCTTTATACACAGGGTACCAGTACTGAGTCAATGTGTAAGGTACGAGGTCAATAACATGGCTTTATACACAGGGTACCAGTACTGAGTCCATGTGCAGGGTATGAGGTAATAACATGGCTTTATACACAGGGTACCAGTACTGAGTCCATGTGTAAGGTACGAGGTCAATAACATGGCTTTATACACAGGGTACCAGTACTGAGTCCATGTATAGGGTATGAGGTAATAACATGGCTTTATACACAGGGTACCAGTACTGAGTCCATGTATAGGGTATGAGGTAATAACATGGCTTTATACACAGGGTACCAGTACTGAGTCAATGTGTAGGGTATGAGGTAATAACATGGCTTTATACACAGGGTACCAGTACTGAGTCCATGTATAGGGTATGAGGTAATAACATGGCTTTATACACAGGGTACCAGTACTGAGTCAATGTGTAGGGTATGAGGTAATAACATGGCTTTATACACAGGGTACCAGTACTGAGTCAATGTGTAGGGTATGAGGTAATAACATGGCTTTATACACAGGGTACCAGTACTGAGTCCATGTATAGGGTATGAGGTAATAACATGGCTTTATACACAGGGTACCAGTACTGAGTCAATGTGTAGGGTATGAGGTAATAACATGGCTTTATACACAGGGTACCAGTACTGAGTCCATGTATAGGGTATGAGGTAATAACATGGCTTTATACACAGGGTACCAGTACTGAGTCCATGTATAGGGTATGAGGTAATAACATGGCTTTATACACAGGGTACCAGTACTGAGTCCATGTGCAGGGTATGAGGTAATAACATGGCTTTATACACAGGGTACCAGTACTGAGTCCATGTGCAGGGTATGAGGTAATAACATGGCTTTATACACAGGGTACCAGTACTGAGTCCATGTGCAGGGTATGAGGTAATAACATGGCTTTATACACAGGGTACCAGTACTGAGTCCATGTATAGGGTATGAGGTAATAACATGGCTTTATACACAGGGTACCAGTACTGAGTCAATGTGTAAGGTACGAGGTAATAACATGGCTTTATACACAGGGTACCAGTACTGAGTCCATGTGTAGGGTATGAGGTAATAACATGGCTTTATACACAGGGTACCAGTACTGAGTCCATGTGTAGGGTATGAGGTAATAACATGGCTTTATACACAGGGTACCAGTACTGAGTCCATGTGTAGGGTATGAGGTAATAACATGGCTTTATACACAGGGTACCAGTACTGAGTCAATGTGTAAGGTACGAGGTCAATAACATGGCTTTATACACAGGGTACCAGTACTGAGTCCATGTGCAGGGTATGAGGTAATAACATGGCTTTATACACAGGGTACCAGTACTGAGTCAATGTGTAAGGTACGAGGTCAATAACATGGCTTTATACACAGGGTACCAGTACTGAGTCCATGTATAGGGTATGAGGTAATAACATGGCTTTATACACAGGGTACCAGTACTGAGTCCATGTATAGGGTATGAGGTAATAACATGGCTTTATACACAGGGTACCAGTACTGAGTCAATGTGTAGGGTATGAGGTAATAACATGGCTTTATACACAGGGTACCAGTACTGAGTCCATGTGTAGGGTATGAGGTAATAACATGGCTTTATACACAGGGTACCAGTACTGAGTCAATGTGTAAGGTACGAGGTCAATAACATGGCTTTATACACAGGGTACCAGTACTGAGTCCATGTATAGGGTATGAGGTAATAACATGGCTTTATACACAGGGTACCAGTACTGAGTCCATGTATAGGGTATGAGGTAATAACATGGCTTTATACACAGGGTACCAGTACTGAGTCCATGTGTAAGGTACGAGGTCAATAACATGGCTTTATACACAGGGTACCAGTACTGAGTCCATGTATAGGGTATGAGGTAATAACATGGCTTTATACACAGGGTACCAGTACTGAGTCAATGTGTAAGGTACGAGGTCAATAACATGGCTTTATACACAGGGTACCAGTACTGAGTCCATGTATAGGGTATGAGGTAATAACATGGCTTTATACACAGGGTACCAGTACTGAGTCCATGTATAGGGTATGAGGTAATAACATGGCTTTATACACAGGGTACCAGTACTGAGTCCATGTGTAAGGTACGAGGTCAATAACATGGCTTTATACACAGGGTACCAGTACTGAGTCCATGTGCAGGGTATGAGGTAATAACATGGCTTTATACACAGGGTACCAGTACTGAGTCCATGTGCAGGGTATGAGGTAATAACATGGCTTTATACACAGGGTACCAGTACTGAGTCCATGTGTAAGGTACGAGGTCAATAACATGGCTTTATACACAGGGTACCAGTACTGAGTCCATGTGTAAGGTATGAGGTAATAACATGGCTTTATACACAGGGTACCAGTACTGAGTCCATGTGCAGGGTATGAGGTAATAACATGGCTTTATACACAGGGTACCAGTACTGAGTCCATGTGTAGGGTATGAGGTAATAACATGGCTTTATACACAGGGTACCAGTACTGAGTCAATGTGTAAGGTACGAGGTCAATAACATGGCTTTATACACAGGGTACCAGTACTGAGTCCATGTGTAGGGTATGAGGTAATAACATGGCTTTATACACAGGGTACCAGTACTGAGTCCATGTGCAGGGTATGAGGTAATAACATGGCTTTATACACAGGGTACCAGTACTGAGTCCATGTGCAGGGTATTAGGTAATAACATGGCTTTATACACAGGGTACCAGTACTGAGTCCATGTGCAGGGTATGAGGTAATAACATGGCTTTATACACAGGGTACCAGTACTGAGTCCATGTGTAGGGTACGAGGTAATAACATGGCTTTATACACAGGGTACCAGTACTGAGTCAATGTGCAGGGTATGAGGTAATAACATGGCTTTATACACAGGGTACCAGTACTGAGTCAATGTGCAGGGTATGAGGTAATAACATGGCTTTATACACAGGGTACCAGTACTGAGTCAATGTGCAGGGTATGAGGTAATAACATGGCTTTATACACAGGGTACCAGTACTGAGTCAATGTGCAGGGTATGAGGTCAATAACATACAATTGAAGTCAGAGGTTTACATACACTTACGTTGGAGTCATTAAAACTTGTTTTTCAACAACTCCACAAATGTCTTGTTAACAAACTATAGTTTTGGCAAGTCGGTTAGGACATCTACTTTGTGCATGACACAAGTAATTTTTCCAACAATTGTTTACAGACAGATTATTTCACTTATAATTCACTGTATCACAATTCCAGTTGGTCAGAAGTTTACATACACTAAGTTGACTGTGCCTTTAAACAGCTTGGAAAATTCCAGAAAATGATGTCATGGCTTTAGAAGCTTCTGATAGGCTAATTGACATCATTTGAGTCAATTGGAGGTGTACCTGTGGATGTATTTCAAGGCCTACCTTCAAACAGAGTGAGTCCATCATACCACTCAAGGAGATGTGTTCTGTCTCCTAGAGATGAACGTACTTTGGTGTGAAAAGTGCAAATTAATCCCAGAACAACAGCAAAGGACCTTGTGAAGATGCTGGAGGAAACAGGTACAAAAGTATCTATATCCACAGTAAAACAAGTCCTATATCGACATAACCTGAAAGGACGCTCAGCAAGGAAGAAACCTCTGCTCCAAAACAGCCATAAAAAAGCCAGACTACGATTTGCAACTGCACATGGGGACAAATATAGCACTTTTTGGAGAAATGTCCTCTGGTCTGATGAAACAAACATAGAACTGTTTGGCCATAATGATCATCGTTATGTTTGGAGGAAAAAGGGGGAGGCTTGCAAGCTGTAGAACACCATCCCAACCATGAAGCACAGGGGTGGCAGCATCATGTTGTGGGGGTGGCAGCATCATGTTGTGGGGGTGCTTTGCTGCAGGAGGGCCTGGTGCACTTCAGAAAATAGATGGCGTCATGAGGTCGGAAAATTATGTGGATATATTGAAGCAACATCTCAAGACATCAGTCAGGAAGTTAAAGCTTGGTCTCAAATGGGTCTTTCAAATGGACAATGACCCCAAGTATACTTCCAAAGTTGTGGCAAAATGGCTTAATGACAACAAAGTCAAGGTATTGGAGTGGCCATCACAAAGCCCTGACCTCAATACTGTAGAAAAATTGTTGGGCACAACTGAAAAAGTGTGTGCGAGCAAGGAGGCCTACAAACCTGACTCAGTTACATCAGCTCTGTCAGGAGGAATGGGCCAAAACTCACACAACTTATTGTGGGAAGCTTGTGGAAGGCTACCCGAAACGTTTGACCCAAGTTAAATAATGTCAAGGCAATGCTACCAAATACTAATTGAGTGTATGTAAACTTCTGACCCACTGGGAATGTGATGAAAGAAATAAAAGCTGAAATAAATTAATCTCTCTACTATTATTCTGACATTTCACATTCTTAAATTAAAGTGGTGATCCTAACTGACCTGAGACAGGGAATTATTACTTGGATTAAATGTCAGGAATTGTGAAAAACTGAGTTTAAATGTATTTGGCTAAGGTGTATTTAAACTTCTGACTTCAACTATAGCTATATACACAGGGTACTGAGTCCATGTGCAGGGGTACGAAGTAATTGAGGTAGATATGTACATATAGGTAGGGTTAAAGTGACTAGGCAACAGGATAGATAAGAGACAGTAACAGCAGTATACCGTAGGTAGGGGTAAAGGATAGATAATAGACAGTAACAGCAGGGAATGTGAGGAGTCGAGAGTTAGTGTAAAAAGAGACAATGTAAATATTCCCGGGTAGCTATTGTTGAACAATTTTAAACAAATTATTTAGCCGTCTTATGGTTTTGGGGGTAGAAGCTGTTCAGGGTCCTGTTGGTTCCAGACTTGGTACCACTTGCCGTGGGGTAGCAGAGAGAACAGTCCATGACTTCGGTGGCTGGAGTCTTCGACCGTTTTCAGGGCCTTCCTCTGACACCGCCTGGTATAGAGGTCCTGGATGACACAGAGCTCGGCCCCGGTGATGTATTGGACTGTACGCACCACCCTCTGTAGTGGCTTGTGGTCAGATGCCGAGCAGTTGTCATACGAAGTGGTGATCCAGTCAGTCAAAATGCTCTCGATGGTGCAGCTGTAGGACTTTTTGAGGTTCTGAGGGGTCCATGCCAAATCTTTTCAGGCTCCTGAGGGGGAAGAGGCATTGCCTTCTTAACACCTGTGTTTGTGTGTTTGGACTATGATCGATCCTTAGTGATAATAATAATAATAATATATGCCATTTAGCAGACGCTTTTATACAAAGCGACTTACAGTCATGTGTGCATACATTCTACGTATGGGTGGTCCCGGGGATCGAACCCACTACCCTGGCGTTACAAGCGCCATGCTCTACCAACTGAGCTACAGAAGGACCATAGTGATGTGGGCACAGAGGAACTTGTAGCTCTCGATCTGCTCCACTACAGCCCCGTCTTGTGTAGATTGACTGTGTATGTGTGTGTAAACACTATGAATGCAGCCCTGTGGTGAACACCCTCTCACTGGGTTTTTAGAAGGCTGTTGATGCATGGGCTATGAGCTATTTTAGCTAGACTCTAGACTCTAGGCTATACAACCTGCACTCCTGGATTACCTCTGAATATGCTCACAAAGCGGCTCAGTATTATTGCTGATCTAGGATCAGGTCAATGAGCTCATACATCTTATCATATTTATTATGGTCTAAAATGCAAAACTGATCCTATATCAGTTCTCAGCCCTGGTAATGGCAGCGCAAGCCATTTGAGGCAGAAATGAAGGATGGTTTCCTATGCAGCTGATCTAGTATGTAGCTGATATAGTATGTAGCTGATATCGTATGTAGCTGATCTAGTATGTAGCTGATCTAGTATGTAGCTGATCTAGTATGTAGCTGATATCGTATGTAGCTGATATCGTATGTAGCTGATCTAGTATGTAGCTGATCTAGTATGTAGCTGATATCGTATGTAGCTGATATCGTATGTAGCTGATCTAGTATGTAGCTGATCTAGTATGTAGCTGATCTAGTATGTAGCTGATATCGTATGTAGCTGATATCGTATGTAGCTGATCTAGTATGTAGCTGATCTAGTATGTAGCTGATCTAGTATGCAGCTGATAACTGATATAGTATGTGGCTGATAACTGATATAGTATGCAGCTGATAACTGATATAGTATGTAGTTGATAACTGATATAGTATGTAGCTGATAACTGATATAGTATGTAGTTGATAACTGATATAGTATGTAGCTGATAACTGATATAGTATGTAGCTGATAACTGATATAGTATGTAGCTGATAACTGATATAGTATGTAGTTGATAACTGATATAGTATGTAGCTGATAACTGATATAGTATGTAGCTCATAACTGATATAGTATGTAGCTGATCTGGTATGCAGCTGATAACTGATATAGTATGCAGCTGATAACTGATATAGTATGTAGTTGATAACTGATATAGTATGTAGCTGATAACTGATATAGTATGTAGCTGATAACTGATATAGTATGTAGCTGATCTAGTATGCAGCTGATAACTGATATAGTATGTAGCTGATAACTGATATAGTATGTAGCTGATAACTGATATAGTATGTAGCTGATAACTGATATAGTATGCAGCTGATAACTGATATAGTATGTAGCTGATTTAGTATGTAGCTCATAACTGATATAGTATGTAGCTGATATAGTATGTAGCTGATAACTGATATAGTATGTAGCTGATAACTGATATAGTATGTAGCTGATAACTGATATAGTATGTAGCTGATCTAGTATGCAGCTGATAACTGATATAGTATGTAGCTGATCTAGTATGCAGCTGATAACTGATATAGTATGTAGCTGATATAGTATGTAGCTGATAACTGATATAGTATGTAGCTGATCTAGTATGCAGCTGATAACTGATATAGTATGTAGCTGATATAGTATGTAGCTGATAACTGATATAGTATGTAGCTGATCTAGTATGCAGCTGATAACTGATATAGTATGTAGCTGATATAGTATGTAGCTGATAACTGATATAGTATGTAGCTGATAACTGATATAGTATGTAGCTGATATAGTATGTAGCTGATAACTGATATAGTATGTAGCTGATAACTGATATAGTATGTAGCTGATAACTGATATAGTATGTAGCTGATAACTGATATAGTATGTAGCTGATAACTGATATAGTATGTAGCTGATAACTGATATAGTATGCAGCTGATAACTGATATAGTATGTAGCTGATAACTGATATAGTATGTAGTTGATAACTGATATAGTAAGCTGATAACTGATATAGTATGTAGCTGATAACTGATATAGTATGTAGCTGATAACTGATATAGTATGTAGCTGATAACTGATATAGTATGTAGCTGATAACTGATATAGTATGTAGCTGATAACTGATATAGTATGTAGCTGATAACTGATATAGTATGTAGCTGATAACTGATATAGTATGTAGCTGATAACTGATATAGTATGTAGCTGATAACTGATATAGTATGTAGCTGATAACTGATATAGTATGTAGCTGATAACTGATATAGTATGTAGCTGATAACTGATATAGTATGTAGCTGATAACTGATATAGTATGTAGCTGATAACTGATATAGTATGTAGCTGATAACTGATATAGTATGTAGCTGATAACTGATATAGTATGTAGCTGATAACTGATATAGTATGCAGCTGATAACTGATATAGTATGCAGCTGATAACTGATCTAGTATGTAGCTGATATAGTATGTAGCTGATAACTGATATAGTATGTAGCTGATATAGTATGTAGCTGATAACTGATATAGTATGTAGCTGATAACTGATATAGTATGCAGCTGATAGCTGATCTAGTATGCAGCTGATAACTGATATAGTATGTAGCTGATATAGTATGTAGCTGATAACTGATATAGTATGTAGCTGATAACTGATATAGTATGTAGCTGATAACTGATATAGTATGTAGCTGATAACTGATATAGTATGTAGCTGATAACTGATATAGTATGCAGCTGATAACTGATATAGTATGTAGCTGATAACTGATATAGTATGTAGCTGATAACTGATATAGTATGTAGCTGATAACTGGTATAGTATGTAGTTGATAACTGATATAGTATGCAGCTGATAACTGATATAGTATGTAGCTGATAACTGATATAGTATGTAGCTGATAACTGATATAGTATGTAGCTGATAACTGATATAGTATGTAGCTGATAACTGATATAGTATGTAGCTGATAACTGATATAGTATGTAGCTGATAACTGATATAGTATGTAGCTGATAACTGATATAGTATGTAGCTGATAACTGATATAGTATGTAGCTGATAACTGATATAGTATGTAGCTGATAACTGATATAGTATGTAGCTGATAACTGATCTAGTATGCAGCTGATAACTGATATAGTATGTAGCTGATATAGTATGTAGCTGATAACTGATATAGTATGTAGCTGATATAGTATGTAGCTGATAACTGATATAGTATGTAGCTGATAGCTGATCTAGTATGCAGCTGATAACTGATATAGTATGTAGCTGATATAGTATGTAGCTGATAACTGATATAGTATGTAGCTGATAACTGATATAGTATGTAGCTGATAACTGATATAGTATGTAGCTGATAACTGATATAGTATGTAGCTGATAACTGATATAGTATGCAGCTGATAACTGATATAGTATGTAGCTGATAACTGATATAGTATGTAGCTGATAACTGATATAGTATGTAGCTGATAACTGATATAGTATGTAGCTGATAACTGATATAGTATGTAGCTGATAACTGATATAGTATGCAGCTGATAACTGATATAGTATGTAGCTGATAACTGATATAGTATGCAGCTGATAACTGATATAGTATGTAGCTGATAACTGATATAGTATGTAGCTGATAACTGATCTAGTATGTAGCTGATAACTGATATAGTATGCAGCTGATAACTGATATAGTATGTAGCTGATATAGTATGTAGCTGATAACTGATATAGTATGTAGCTGATATAGTATGTAGCTGATAACTGATATAGTATGTAGCTGATATAGTATGTAGCTGATAACTGATATAGTATGTAGCTGATAACTGATATAGTATGTAGCTGATAACTGATATAGTATGCAGCTGATAACTGATCTAGTATGTAGCTGATATAGTATGTAGCTGATATAGTATGTAGCTGATAACTGATATAGTATGTAGCTGATAACTGATATAGTATGTAGCTGATAACTGATATAGTATGTAGTTGATAACTGATATAGTATGTAGCTGATAACTGATATAGTATGTAGCTGATAACTGATGTAGTATGCAGCTGATAACTGATATAGTATGTAGCTGATAACTGATATAGTATGTAGCTGATAACTGATATAGTATGTAGCTGATAACTGATATAGTATGTAGCTGATAACTGATGTAGTATGCAGCTGATAACTGATATAGTATGTAGCTGATAACTGATATAGTATGTGGCTGATATAATATGATATGTAACTGTCAACCCCCCTGCTGTCAACCCCACTACTTGTCAGGCTATGTTATGAAACGCCTGGTATTTCTGCAGCGTTGTTCTGCGTTATTTCTGACCAGTGGAAAGATTTGATCTAATATATTACAGTTGTTAGACATTTATCAGATGATGAGAGATATGCAGTTGTCTGTGTTTTGCTTGAGGCAGAGCTCTGCTGACAGTTAGGGATCAAGTCTCCACGTTCACGCTCCGTTGCTCACAGCTAATCTGCAGATCGCTAGGCTACTTACTGTACACTACCGCTTTAAAACACCCTGTGTGTGTTGGGTGCACTAAAACCTCTTAGAAAGCAGCCTCCCTCTACCCCATAATCCTAGAAACAGACCTGGCTCTCCTGAGGGCAGAGGGAGCTCAACCCTAAATGCTCTACTTTTGACCAGGGCCCCATAGGGAATAGGGTGCACTACTTTAGACCAGGCCCCATATAGGGAATAGGGCACACTACTTTGACCAGGGCCCCATAGGGAATAGGGTGCACACTACTTTGACCAGGGCCCCATAGGGAATAGGGTGCACACTACTTTGACCAGGGCCCCATAGGGAATAGGGTGCACACTACTTTGACCAGGGCCCCATAGGGAATAGGGTGCACACTACTTTGACCAGGGCCCCATAGGGAATAGGGTGCACACTACTTTGACCAGGGCCCCATAGGGAATAGGGTGCACACTACTTTGACCAGGGCCCCATAGGGAATAGGGTGCACACTACTTTGACCAGGGCCCCATAGGGAATAGGGTGTCATTTGGGGCAGATTTTTAAACATCCTTAAAGGCGTCAGCAGCCCAAAACAGTTTAAGAGTTCATGCATATATTAATTATGACAACGTTTTTGTGATGTTGTTTTGTTTATTTTTTTATATATTTTTTCAATCGTTCGGGTACACAACATCTTTTTCTGGAGACCGAAGTTCAGAGCCGAAGTCTATGCCCCTTTTGATAGTGATTGGTCAACAGTTGGGATCCTTCAATAAAGTCTACGCCCCCTTTTGATGGTGATTGGTCAACAGTTGGGATCCTTCAATAAAGTCTACGCCCCTTTTGATGGTGATTGGTCAACAGTTGGGATCCTTCAATAAAGTATACGCCCCCTTTTGATGGTGATTGGTCAACAGTTGGGATCCTTCAATAAAGTCTACGCCCCTTTTGATGGTGATTGGTCAACAGTTGGGATCCTTCAATAAAGTCTGTGTTTCAACGAAAGACGACTGGTTTTCAGGCAAGTTTTTTGTTTCTCAAAAAAATTAAAATAAAATAAATAAATAAACGCAACATGCAACAATTTCAAAGAGTTACAGTTCATATAAGGAAATCAGTCAATTGAAATACATTAATTAATTAGTATCTAATCTATAGATTTCACCTGACTGGGAATACAGATATACATCAGTTGGTCACAGATACCTTAAAAAAATGTGTGACCACCATTTGCCTCATGTAGTGTGACGCATCTCCTTGGCATAGAGTTGATCAGGATGTTGGTTGTGGCCTAAGATGCTGGATTTTGGCGGGAACTGGAACATGCTGACATACACGTCAATCCAGAGCATCCCAAACATGCTCAATGGGTGACATGTCCGGTGGGTAAGCAGGCTATAGAAGACCAGGGACATTTTCAGCTTCCAATAATTGTGTACAGATCCTTGCGACATGGGGCCGTGCATTATCATGCTGAAACATGAGGTGATGGCGGTGGATGAATGGCACGCCAATGGGCGTTGACATCAGCAAACCGCTCGCCCACATGACGCTGTGCACGGTTGTGAGGCCGGGTTGGACGTACTGCCAAATTCTCTGAAACGACATTGGAGAGGCGGCTTATGGTAGAGAAATGCCGCACCTGTCAGGTGGACGGATTATCAGGGACAAATTTGTGCACAAAATTTAAGAGACATAAGCTTTTTTGTGTGTATGGAAAATGTCTGGGATTTTTTTATTTCAGCTCATGAAACATTGGACCAACAATACATGTTGGTTTTTGTTCAGTGTTAAATATTTTTGGCAAAAAAATGTCAATGTATGACATTTCTTGAGTTATCTTAAGATTCTGACTATTTTGAGGAAGTTTATACTGGCTACGGCATCTCAAAATGGACAAACAGTACTATTGCCACTTTCGTCAAGTGAAGGTATTTTAAAGGAGTCCCCTCCTGTCTGCCTTCTGCTGTCCAAGCAGCCACCTCCCCCTCTTCTTAAACAACTACTTGTAAATACTGAATAGGCTATTTTCTTTTTTATCTTACTGGTGTATTTCTGCAGTGTTTATTGTTTACACATCTACACGTTAGTTCTGACACTGGGGGAGGACTATCCTAGAGCTGTCTGGGAGGAAGGGAGGGAGGGAACATAACAAAGGAAGGATGCAAAGGCCTTTTCTGAGAAAAGAAGTGCCCTTTTTTAGACAGTTGCCTGGTGGTTTAGGGTGGTGGTTAGCTAGCGGCTGTAAGAGTCGAGGAGGGCGTCTGTGAGGTGACACCATCACCTTAGTATCTAGTTGGGGTGGAAGGAGGAGACCTGTGCCTCTGCCTCAGCTATTATAGTGTGTTGTTTTTCAATGCAGGCCCTCATCTAATTCCCTCCTACCTCCACACACACACACACACACACTCCTCTGGGCTTGGAGAGGAGGGCGCCTGCCTGCAACCAGATCAACTAAATAATGTAGGAGTAAAAATGGCTTTTTCCTGCTGACCTAATGGCCTTGTTGCCGGGATCTCTTCTCTTCTTTGAAAGATGTCTGTCGCTGTGTTTGTGGTTCTGTGTGCTGTTGGTTTGAAACCTCAGTGCTATCAATGCAACAGTTCCATCTGTGTGTGTTAGATTGTTTCCTGCGTGTCGTGTCAGCACCCTAGAGATAAAATATAGGTCTAATCTATTCCATTCTGTGTCGTGAACATGCTATTGTTTCTGCTGTGGTAGCTTGAGAATGGAGGACGGACAGTGTTCATTTGATTACAGCCTGTTTTCTCTCTTCCAGTTTGAATTGACTAAATGTACAGGGGCTGTTTGTGAGGCTGTTTTCTCTCTTCCAGTTTGAATTGACTAAATGTACAGGGGCTGTTTGTGAGGCTGTTTTCTCTCTTCCAGTTTGAATTGACTAAATGTACAGGGGCTGTTTGTGAGGCTGTTTTCTCTCTTCCAGTTTGAATTGACTAAATGTACAGGGGCTGTTTGTGAGGCTGTTTTTTTGTCTCTTCCAGTTTGAATTGACTAAATGTACAGGGGCTGTTTGTGAGGCTGTTTTCTCTCTTCCAGTTTGAATTGACTAAATGTACAGGGGCTGTTTGTGAGGCTGTTTTCTCTCTTCCAGTTTGAATTGACTAAATGTACAGGGGCTGTTTGTGAGGCTGTTTTCTCTCTTCCAGTTTGAATGGACTAAATGTACAGGGGCTGTTTGTGAGGCTGTTTTCTCTCTTCCAGTTTGAATTGACTAAATGTACAGGGGCTGTTTGTGAGGCTGTTTTCTCTCTTCCAGTTTGAATTGACTAAATGTACAGGGGCTGTTTGTGAGGCTGTTTTCTCTCTTCCAGTTTGAATGGACTAAATGTACAGGGGCTGTTTGTGAGGCTGTTTTCGCTCTTCCACATCTACCAGTTTAAATTGACTTGATGGATGAGATCGTTGGGCTGATAGACAGATCTGGGAAGATAAGATAAGAGAGGAGAAGAGGTGAGGAGGACGTTTAAAAAAAAAGAGAACAACATCGGACAGGAAGTAGCAGAAGATGATTTCATCTCAGCTCAGTCCTATAGTAGAGACACGTGTGATGTTCTCCGAACGCCATCCTATTTTCCTACACAGTGCACCATTTTTTTTTTAAAGTAGTGCACTACGTAGGTGATAGGGTCCTATTTGGGAGTGCACACTCACATTTCACTATTCGTTTTGTCACAGCAGCAGATGTTCTCTCTATCTGATTTGAACAAACAAAGGCTTTGCTGCTACTGTCTACAACCTTTAGCAGTAACAACCAACAGTCTTTGTTTTGTTCTGTGTACAGGGGAACATTGGTGAGCCTTTTTGTTAAGCCTTCCCTCGGCAAGACGTAGGACTTCTCTAGTGATGACGAAATCTCATGTGTTTCTGTGTGTATGTCCTGACAGTATCTTCTCTGGCGGGGTTTAATTAAGTACTACTGTTATGCTAATGTTGTTGTGGAGATGGTCGGCAGGTAGCCTAGAAGGTAAGAGCGTTGGGCCAGTAACCAAAAGGTTTGAATCCTTGAGCCAAATAGGTTAAGTGTCCTTGAGCAAGGCACTTGACCCTAATTGCTCGTGTAAGTCGCTCTGAATAAGAGCATTTGCTAATGTTATTCTATGTTCCAAAATGTCTTGTCATGACAAACAGTAGACTTATCTTCTTGGTTGGGGCTTAGATACTAATGTTGTGTAGATGTCTTGTTATGACAAACAGTAGACTTATCTTCTTGGTTGGGGCTTAGATACTAATGTTATCATAATGTTGTGTAGATGTCTTGTCATGACAAACCGTAGACTTATCTTCTTGGTTGGGGCTTAGATACTAAAGTTATCATAATGTTGTGTAGATGTCTTGTTATGACAAACAGTAGACTTATCTTCTTGGTTGGGACTTAGATTCTAATGTTATCATAATGTTGTGTAGATGTCTTGTCATGACAAACAGTAGACTTATCTTCTTGGTTGGGGCTTAGATACTAATGTTATCATAATGTTGTGATCAGAAGATCATCTTAGCTTGGCGTAACGTCTCTGTTTGTGATTGTTGACACACCTTACATGACCTCTGCCTCTCCTTTTAAAATGCTGGATGGATGTATGTCAAATGAATGATAATTCCCTTTTTCTAGAGGCTAAAGATACTAGTAAGTACTTCAGATTAGCCACTCATAGTAGTAATAGTATTGTAGTAGTAGTAGTATTGTCGGAGTAGTACGGGCTGGTTGTGTGTCTGCTAGGCTAGCCTTGTGACTCCATTAGTAGTAGTAGTAGTATCGTCGGAGTAGTACTGGCTGGTTGTGTGTCTGCTAGGCTAGCCTTGTGACTCCATTAGTAGTAGTAGTATCGTCGGAGTAGTACTGGCTGGTTGTGTGTCTGCTAGGCTAGCCTTGTGACTCCATTAGTAGTAGTAGTAGTAGTAGTAGTATCATCGGGAGTAGTACTGGCTGGTAGTGTGTCTGCTAGGCTAGCCTTGTGACTCCATTGATAGTAATAGTAGTAGTATCGTCGGAGTAGTACTGGCTGGTTGTGTGTCTGCTAGGCTAGCCTTGTGACTCCAGTAGTAGTAGTAATAGTATCGTCAGAGTAGTACTGGCTGGTTGTGTGTCTGCTAGGCTAGCCTTGTGACTCCATTAGTAGTAGTAGTAGTAGTAGTATCGTCGGAGTAGTACTGGCTGGTTGTGTGTCTGCTAGGCTAGCCTTGTGACTCCATTGATAGTAATAGTAGTAGTATCGTCGGGAGTAGTACTGGCTGGTAGTGTTTCTGCTAGGCTAGCCTTGTGACTCCATTAGTAGTAATAGTAGTAGTAGTATCGTCGGAGTAGTACTGGCTGGTTGTGTGTCTGCTAGGCTAGCCTTGTGACTCCATTGATAGTAATAGTAGTAGTATCGTCGGGAGTAGTACTGGCTGGTAGTGTTTCTGCTAGGCTAGCCTTGTGACTCCATTGATAGTAATAGTAGTAGTAGTAGTAATAGTAGTAGTATCGTCGGAGTAGTACTGGCTGGTAGTGTGTCTGCTAGGCTAGCCTTGTGACTCCATTGATAGTAATAGTAGTAGTAGTAGTAGTAATAGTAGTAGTATCGTCGGAGTAGTACTGGCTGTTAGTGTGTCTGCTAGGCTAGCCTTGTGACTCCATTGATAGTAATAGTAGTAGTATCGTCGGAGTAGTACTGGCTGGTAGTGTTTCTGCTAGGCTAGCCTTGTGACTCCATTGATAGTAATAGTAGTAGTAGTAGTAGTAGTAGTAGTAATAGTAGTAGTATCGTCGGAGTAGTACTGGCTGGTAGTGTGTCTGCTAGGCTAGCCTTGTGACTCCATTGATAGTAATAGTAGTAGTATCGTCGGAGTAGTACTGGCTGGTTGTGTGTCTGCTAGGCTAGCCTTGTGACTCCAGTAGTAGTAGTAGTAGTAGTAGTAGTAGTAGTAGTAGGATCGTCGGGAGTAGTACTGGCTGGTTGTGTGTCTGCTAGGCTAGCCTTGTGACTCCAGTAGTAGTACTAGTAGTAGTAGTAGTAGTAGTAGTATCGTCGGAGTAGTACTGGCTGGTTGTGTGTCTGCTAGGCTAGCCTTGTGACTCCATTAGTAGTAGTAGTATCGTCGGGAGTAGTACTGGCTGGTTGTGTGTCTGCTAGGCTAGCCTTGTGACTCCAGTAGTAGTACTAGTAGTAGTAGTAGTAGTAGTATCGTCGGAGTAGTACTGGCTGGTTGTGTGTATGCTAGGCTAGCCTTGTGACTCCATTAGTAGTAGTAGTAATAGTATCGTCGGAGTAGTACTGGCTGGTTGTGTGTCTGCTAGGCTAGCCTTGTGACTCCATTAGTAGTAGTAGTATCGTCGGGAGTAGTACTGGCTGGTTGTGTGTCTGCTAGGCTAGCCTTGTGACTCCATTAGTAGTAGTAGTAGTAGTAGTAGAAATAGTATCGTCGGAGTAGTACTGGCTGATTGTGTGTCTGATAGGCTAGCCTTGTGACTCCATTAGTAGTAGTAGTAGTAGTATCGTCGGGAGTACCACTGGCTGGTTGTGTGTCTGCTAGGCTAGCCTTGTGACTCCAGTAGTAGTAGTAGTAGTAGTAGTATCGTCGGGAGTAGTACTGGCTGGTTGTGTGTCTGCTAGGCTAGCCTTGTGACTCCATTAGTAGTAGTAGTAGTAGTAATAGTATCGTCGGAGTAGTACTGGCTGGTTGTGTGTCTGATAGGCTAGCCTTGTGACTCTAGTAGTAGTAGTAGTAGTAGTAGTAGTAGTAGTATCGTGGGTTGTATTTTATTGAAGAGCTACTGGCTGCCTGGCTGGTTGTGTGTCTGCTAGGCTAGCCTTGTGACTCCATTAGTAGTAGTAGTAGTAGTAGTAGTAGTAGTAGTAGTAGTAGTAGAAATAGTATCGTCGGAGTAGTACTGGCTGGTTGTGTGTCTGATAGGCTAGCCTTGTGACTCCATTAGTAGTAGTAGTAGTAGTAGTATCGTCGGAGTAGTACTGGCTGGTAGTGTGTCTGCTAGGCTAGCCTTGTGACTCCATTAGAGTAATGTGACTGGTAAAAAAATATATATTAAAATGAGATTAAAAGACTTGTTCTCTGATGAAACCTAAAGTAGGTTCATGATAGCATTAGGGCTACATCCCAAATGACTCACCATTCCTCTATGTAGAGTGTACTTTATAACGACTAGGGTGCTGTTTCATACGCCAGCCTGCTCTACTCTCGTCAATGACACCCAGGGAGAAGTCGGCCCAACAGCCCTCTCTGCGATAACACTGCTCTACCCTGGTCAATGACACCGAGGGAGAAGTCGGCCCAACAGCCCTCTCTGCGATAACACTGCTCTACCCTGGTCAATGACACCGAGGGAGAAGTCGGCCCAACAGCCCTCTCTGCGATAACACTGCTCTACCCTGGTCAATGACACCTAGGGAGAAGTCGGCCCAACAGCCCTCTCTGCGATAACACTGCTCTACCCTGGTCAATGACACCGAGGGAGAAGTCGGCCCAACAGCCCTCTCTGCGATAACACTGCTCTACCCTGGTCAATGACACCGAGGGAGAAGTCGGCCCAACAGCCCTCTCTGCGATAACACTGCTCTCGAGAGCAGCTCCTTTAGAGGGGGATCATGGGTAGAGGAGCTTTGAACACAACCCCGGCCTGTTTTCTTCAGGAGCCGGGGCTGGATCGAGGTGGATCAAAGTCCTTCAAGGGGTTTCCTAATTGCGTTGAGAAATAATATCTTGGTTTCAGTTCATTTTTTGTTGTTGTTGTAGGCTACTGTCTTGTTGTGCTGTGGGAGAACTGGTTTCCTCCACCGCAGCAACTAGCTACACGGCCGTATGTTAATATATGCCATTTAGCAGACGCTTTTATCCAAAGCGACTTACAGTCATGTGTGCATACATTCTACGTATGGGTGGTCCCGGGGATCGAACCCACTACCCTGGCGTTACAAGCGCCATGCTCTACCAACTGAGCTACAGAAGGACCACATGTTAAATGTGTATGTTATTGTTTGAATGCCTCTAACCTATCGTTGCCACGGTACCTCCTGCCACGGTACCTCCTGCCACGGTACCTCCTGCCACGGTACCTCCTGCCACAGTACCTCCTGCCACGGTACCTCCTGCCACAGTACCTCCTGCTACGGTACCTCCTGCCACGGTACTAACCCCAAAATGGAGGCCAACAATAGGACTTCTTAGCACGTTGCTCTTGATTCCCTGAGGGAAATAGGTTGTTGCCTGTCAGGTCAGTGAATTCAAGGAACAAGCGGAGTAGATGTGCGTGTTTGGTTTGTGTGTGTCCCTGCTTCCTGTGCTGTTGTTGTTGGACTGGAGGTTGCATATCACATGACATCAGAGTAGATTAGACTAAGTCATGTATTGAAACTGACACAAGCTACCTAATCTCAACATCATCATTGCTTAATGCTACACAAAATGGCCTCTGAGGATCTAGGGTGCCCCCCACACATAATGTTAACAGCTAGCACCCTATGCCCTTGACAGTGCACTACTTTTGATGAGAGGTCTATGGGCTTGGGTCAAAAGTAGGGCACTATATAGGGAAATAGGGTGCCGTTTTGGATGAATTGGCTGTATTCATTCACGCTACTATTGCTCTACTACTGATCTGTATTCACCGGACTGTTTCATTCTGAAATCCTTCTGCAACGAAATCCCTCAAATCCTTGCCAGTCATTTTTTTTTGTTTGATCAGAGAATGATGAAGTGGTAGTCATTCCCAGCTTCAGCTAACATATTTAGGCTAATCTCTCAGAACACGCTGTCATGTTATTGGCTCAGTACTGCTGTTAGATTTAGGCTACATAAAAACATATTTTTTGGGGTGTGTGTGTGTGTGTGTGTGTAGATTGTTAAATAAGTTTTTATAAATAAAATAATTTGCAACCATGCAATAATGACTAAATGTGATTAAACTACTAACAGCTTTGTCCTTCCAGATAGTCACTAGTCAGTTAAAACCTGACTGCCAATTATGGGATGTTTATCCTGTGCCAGGTTTGGATTAAACCATGGCGACGGCGTTGGGAGATTAATGTGTGAGTGAGTAATGGGGGAGTGATTGGAATGAATAAACCATCATGATGCCTTAAAAGCCTGGAGGAGGAGGAGGAGGAGGAGGAGGAGGAGGAGGAGGTGGTGGTGGAGGAGGAGGAGGAGGAGGTGGAGGAGGAGGAGGAGGAGGTGGAGGAGGAGGAGGAGGAGGAGGAGGAGGAGGAAGAGGAGGAGGAGGAGGTGTGTGTGTGAGGAGGTGCTTTTTAAGTGTGTGTCCGTGTGTGTGTGTGTGTGTGTGTGTGTGTGTGTGTGTGTGTGTGTGTGTGTGTGTGTGTGTGTGTGTGTGTGTGTGTGTGTGTGTGTGTGTGTGTGTGTGTGTGTGTGTGTGTGTGTGTGTGTGTGTGTGTGTGTGTGTGTGTGTGAGCATGTGTGTGTGTGTGAGCATGTGTGTGTGTGTGTGTGTGAGCATGTGCTTTTTAAGTGTGTGTGTGTGTGTGAGCATGTGCTTTTTAAGTGTGTCCGTGTCTCTCTACGTGTGTGTGTGTGTGAGCATGTGCTTTTTAAGTGTGTGTCCGTGTCTCGCTACGTGTGTGTGTCCGTGTTTAGTAATAGAAACCTGCTGTGTGGGGGGGGGGGTGGTGATGTGCTAATGGCTAATAGAGCCATAACATTGAGGTTACTAGGAGGATGTCCCAGAAGGCACCCTATTCCCTATATATAGGGCACTAATTTAGACCAGGGCCCCAAATACAGTACAGTATGAAGCTAGGCAGATACTGATTCTCCAATAGAAATCTCCGATCATGCTTTGCGGGCGACGTCATGACAACATAGGCTAGCTAAGCTCACGGGCAGAAACACCTCGTCGGATGGAACGGTCGCTCCGCGCCGAACTGTGCATGTCCATGCAGTTAAATCGAAAGCCTCTGGGGGTTTTTAACTGATTTTTTTCCCCCTTAAACTCTGTGGTTTCAGAAGTGTCATCGAAACATGTTCTAAAGATGGACTGGGTTGTATTTTATTGAAGAGCTACTGGCTGCCTGGCTGGTTGTGTGTCTTCTAGGCTAGCCTTGTGACTCTAGTAGTAGTAGTAGTAGTAGTAGTAGTAGTATCGTGGGTTGTATTTTATTGAAGAGCTACTGGCTGCCTGGCTGGTTGTGTGTCTGCTAGGCTAGCCTTGTGACTCCATTAGTAGTAGTAGTAGTAGTAGTAGTAGTAGTAGTAGTAGTAGTAGTAGTAGTAGTAGTAGTAGTAGTATCGTCGGAGTAGTACTGGCTGGTTGTGTGTCTGCTAGGCTAGCCTTGTGACTCCATTAGAGTAATGTGACTGGTGAAGTAGCTACTGTTATCTCAGGCCCTGAAGGCCACCTTCTCTTTCTCTCTCCTTCCCTCCTATTGCTTTTTCCCTCCATTATTTGTTGTTTGTTTGTTCTGCCGGGAGGATCGTGGTGATTGATGTGGAATTGTTTCCAGCCTCACCTGCCCCTTCACACCCTCACAGTACTATTCTCTCAGAGTATTCAGTCACCAAGGCAACCGTTTATGTCAGGCACACTGAGAGTCTGCTGGGGTTTTTTCACTACGGACCGACAATACATTACATTATAACACTTCCTTATTATAGAACACGCTACATTATAACACTTCATTATTATAGAACACGCTACATTATAACACTTCATTATTATAGAACACGCTACATTATAACACTTCATTATTATAGAACACGCTACATTATAACACTTCATTATTATAGAACACGCTACATTATAACACTTCATTATTATAGAACACGCTACATTATAACACTTCATTATTATAGAACACGCTACATTATAACACTTCATTATTATAGAACACGCTACATTATAACACTTCATTATTATAGAACACGCTACATTATAACACTTCATTATTATAGAACATGCTACATTATAACACTTATAGAACACGCTACATTATAACACTTCCTTATTATAGAACACGCTACATTATAACACTTCATTATTATAGAACACGCTACATTATAACACTTCATTATTATAGAACACGCTACATTATAACACTTCATTATTATAGAACACGCTACATTATAACACTTCATTATTATAGAACACGCTACATTATAACACTTCATTATTATAGAACACGCTACATTATAACACTTCATTATTATAGAACACGCTACATTATAACACTTCATTATTATAGAACACGCTACATTATAACACTTCATTATTATAGAACACGCTACATTATAACACTTCATTATTATAGAACACGCTACATTATAACACTTCATTATTATAGAACACGCTACATTATAACACTTCATTATTATAGAACATGCTACATTATAACACTTATAGAACACGCTACATTATAACACTTCCTTATTATAGAACACGCTACATTATAACACTTCATTATTATAGAACACGCTACATTATAACACTTCATTATTATAGAACACGCTACATTATAACACTTATAGAACACGCTACATTATAACACTTATAGAACACGCTACATTATAACACTTATAGAACACGCTACATTATAACACTTATAGAACACGCTACATTATAACACTTATAGAACACGCTACATTATAACACTTATAGAACATGCTACATTATAACACTTATAGAACACGCTACATTATAACACTTATAGAACACGCTACATTATAACACTTCATTATTATAGAACACGCTACATCAGGGTGGCAGGAAGCCTAGTTGTTAGAGCATTGGGCCAGTAACCGAAAGGTTGCTAGATCAAATCCCCCGAGTTGAGAATGTCAAAATCTGTCGTTCTTTCCCTGAACAAGGCAGTTAACCCACTGTTCCCCTGAACAAGGCAGTTAACCCACTGTTCCCCTGAACAAGGCAGTTAACCCACTGTTCCCCTGAACAAGGCAGTTAACCCACTGTTCCCCTGAACAAGGCAGTTAACCCACTGTTCCCCTGAACAAGGCAGTTAACCCACTGTTCCCCTGAACAAGGCAGTTAACCCACTGTTCCCCTGAACAAGGCAGTTAACCCACTGTTCCCCGGTAGGCCGTCATTGTAAGTAAGAATTTGTTCTTAACTGACTTGCCTAGTTAAAGTTCTTTATTATAGAACATATGACAGTTCATTAAATATAGCATATTAATAATAATATATGTCATTTAGCAGACGCTTTTATCCAAAGCGACTTACAGTCATGTGTGCATACATTCTACGTATGGGTGGTCCCGGGGATCGAACCCACTACCCTGGCGTTACAAGCGCCATGCTCTACCAACTGAGCTACAGAAGGACCACATGTTAAATGTGTATGTTATTGTTTGAATGCCTCTAACCTATCGTTGCCACGGTACCTCCTGCCACGGTACCTCCTGCCACGGTACCTCCTGCCACGGTACCTCCTGCCAGAGTACCTCCTGCCACGGTACCTCCTGCCACAGTACCTCCTGCTACGGTACCTCCTGCCACGGTACTAACTCCAAAATGGAGGCCAACAATAGGACTTCTTAGCACGTTGCTCTTGATTCCCTGAGGGAAATAGGTTGTTGCCTGTCAGGTCAGTGAATTCAAGGAACAAGCGGAGTAGATGTGTGTGTTTGGTTTGTGTGTGTCCTACACCCTGCTTCCTGTGCTGTTGTTGTTGGACTGGAGGTTGCATATCACATGACATCAGAGTAGATTAGACTAAGTCATGTATTGAAACTGACACAAGCTGCCTAATCTCAACATCATCATTGCTTAATGCTACACAAAATGGCCTCTGAGGATCTAGGGTGCCCCCCACACATAATGTTAACAGTTCATTATTATATAAATGCTACACTATTACATTATTGTAGTTCTTGTTTTCCCCCCACTAATTCAGTTTGGTAATTTATGAGAATTTATCTAATTTTGGAGAATATTACTGGGGGGAAAAATGGCTTTTTAGTTGTTTTTTTGCTCTGAAAACAGGCCATTTACTCAAGACAGAAACCAAACATTTGCAAATGTTTAAAATCCAGATGAAGGGTTTTAATTCAACTGATCTGAATAGTGTAGCCGAGCCCCACATGGTGTTTCTGTTGTTCGGCGTCTGTAGCACCTGTGGTGGGTCTCCCACAGCAGAGCTGGGATTAGGTCTTAGAGCCGCAGTATCACAGCATAGTTCCGGTCCCTCACACCTCCAGGACAGACCTGTGATACAGGGTGAGAAATGGATTTTGGCCCGTGTACTGTGTGTGTCTCTGTATATAAGGTGTGTGTGTGTGTGTGTGTGTGTGTGTGTGTGTGTGTGTGTGTGTGTGTGTGTGTGTGTGTGTGTGTGTGTGTGTGTGTGTGTGTGTGTGTGTGTGTGTGTGTGTGTGTGTGTGTGTGTGTGTGTATATCAGGTGTTTGTGTCTCTATGGCCCAGCGGTCGTCGTGGTAACTCATCATTAGGTGATTAATGGTAGCCGTGGCGACTGCTGGGCTGTAATCAACCCTGGTGTTTGTGTTGAAGCTGAAAACAAGAGCAGCTGCCCTGTCAGTTGGTGTACAACACACACACACACACACACACACACACACACACACACACACACACACACACACACACACACACACACACACACACACACACACACACACACACACACACACACACACACACACACACACACACACACACACAGTAACACACACACACACACAGTAACACACTGCGTACACACACACACACACACACACACACACACACACACACACACACACACACACACACACACACACACACACACACACACACACACGCAACACACACACACACAGTAACACACTGCGTACACTCACACACTCACACACACGCAAACACACACACACACACTCATGCACACACAGTAACACACTGCGTACACTCACACACTCACACACTCAAACACACACAAACACACACACACACACTCACACTCACACACTCACACACACACACACACACACACACACACACACACACACACACACACACACACACACACACACACACACACACACACACCTTATATACAGAGACACACACACACACACACACTGCGTACACTCACACTCACACACTCCAGATAACAAGCTGCGGTCATGTCGAGGAATAGTCGTACTCGTGTCAACCATGTCACTGTATTCTGTCAAAAGCCACTCCTCTCATCCTCTAGTTTCTCTCCTTCATCTTTCCTGTAAACACACTGCATGAGCTATCTCAGGGTCTGTAATAACTATTTCTAGGTGATCTCAGGGTCTGTAATAACTATTTCTAGGTGATCTCAGGGTCTGTAATAACTATTTCTAGGTGGTCTCAGGGTCTGTAATAACTATTTCTAGGTGGTCTCAGGGGGACTGTAGTATCTATTTCTAGGTGGTCTCAGGGGGACTGTAGTATCTATTTCTAGGTGATCTCAGGGTCTGTAGTAACTATTTCTAGGTGATCTCAGGGTCTGTAATAACTATTTCTAGGTGATCTCAGGGTCTGTAATAACTATTTCTAGGTGATCTCAGGGTCTGTGATAACTATTTCTAGGTGGTCTCAGGGGGACTGTAGTATCTATTTCTAGGTGATCTCAGGGTCTGTAATAACTATTTCTAGGTGATCTCAGGGTCTGTAATAACTATTTCTAGGTGATCTCAGGGTCTGTAATAACTATTTCTAGGTGATCTCAGGGTCTGTAATAACTATTTCTAGGTGATCTCAGGGTCTGTAATAACTATTTATAGGTGATCTTTAGTGGTAAATAGCAAACAGGGGCCAGTAAGAGAAGTGTGTGTGTGTGTGTGTGTGTGTGTGTGTGTGTGTGTGTGTGTGTGTGTGTGTGTGTGTGTGTGTGTGTGTGTGTGTGTGTGTGTGTGTGTGTGTGTGTGTGTGTGTGTGTGTGTGTGTGTGTGTGTGTGTGTGTGTGTGTGCATTGCAGGCATACTGCTATTAGGGTTCTGTGCTGTATGGCTGTGTCTGAAATGCTTCTCTATTCTATATCGTGAGTAGAGCAGGTTTAATGATGATGTTGACGAGAACCTTCGTTGTAGCAGTCAGCCTGAATCACAGGTTTTCTCACTACCATAACAGGTAAAATCATAGCATGAGTCCCAATTACCACATTATTCCCTATAAAGTGCAGTAATCCTATGGGCCTGGATCAGAAAGTAGTGCACTATATTTGGGACACAAGTCTTTTCCTCTACTCGTTCACAGCAGTGGATTGGTCAGGCCGTGTTCTCTCCTCTACAGCTGCCGTTTCACATTAAAGATAGAATCCTTAAAGACATGCTCCACAACATTGGCCGACTACTAAGATTTTATTTTATTTTTAAACCTCCCGAACATGTTGCTTACATTATCCATAGACAAACGTTGGCAGTAGAATGGCCTTAGTGAAGAGCTCAGTGACTTTCAACGTGGCACCTTCAAAGGATGCCACCTTTCCAACAAGTCAGTTTGTCAAATTTCTGCCCTGCTAGAGCTGTTATGGTGCTGTTATTGTGAAGTGGAAACGTCTAGGAGCAACAACGGCTCAGCCATGAAGTGGTAGGCCACACAAGCTCACAGAACGGAACCGGCGAGTGCTGAAGCAAGGAATTTGTCTGTCCTCTGTTGCAACACTCACTACAGAGTTCCAAACTGCCTCTGGAAGCAACGTCAGCACAAGAACTTTGTCGGGAGCTTCGTGAAATTGGTTTCCACGGCCGAGCAGCTGCACACAAGCCTAAGATCACCATGCACAATGGAAAGCGGTGTGAAGCTCGCCACCATTGGACTCTGGAGCAGTGGAAAAGTGTTCTCTGGAGTGATGAATCACACTTCACCATCTGGCAGTCCGACGGACGAATCTGGGTTTGACGAATGCCAGGAGAACGCTACCTGCCGCAATGCATAGTCCCAACTGTAAAGTTTGGTGGATGAGGAATAATGGTCTGGGGTCACACAGCAGAGCCAGAGAGAGCAATGGGGATGTGCAGGTTGACTCATAAACAGTGTTTATATTGGGTTATAACAATACATTCAGAAAATATCTATAAATGTATAATTCTTGTTCAATTTATATATATTCTACATTGAGGTTTTTCTTTCGTTTTGTTTCGGCTATCTGGTATTAATGCCTAACTTTATGCTCATCAAATAGCCTACAAAAATAACTCTTAATCACAAAACGCTTTTGTGAACGGACAGAGCAATTTTATGTCTCTTCACTGAGATGAGAAGGACAACGTCGGAGTTTAATTCAATATGAGAAAATCTGCGAAATGGAGAGTTGAAAATAAAGAGAAGGGAGGGTTGAAAACAAAGAGAAGGGAGGGCCAGAAAAGTATTGTTTCTGGAAAGATGTGGTGAAATGGTAAAACAGGATGATAGCAGTGCCTGTGTTGTGTGGCGCTATACAAATTCGACAGTCACAAGACGGGAACTTCAAGTAGTCTTATGGGACGTCCAGGGAATTGTGTTCAGATGGGTTAAATGGAAACTGAAATCTGGACACAGACTGTAGGCCTATAAACTCTATCTGCATTTTTGAATGTGCAGTTAGGGACCGACCGTCTGTAGAGTTGCTGCCCCGATGCATCGTAAAAGCTGATTAATATTTCAACCACAAAATATGTATCTTATCAGAAACACATTGGGTCATTTTCACAGCTTTCTATTTCCTCATAACTGGTCAAACTGAAGTCATTTGGACATTTTGCCCAGAATTTTTTTTTCTTCCTCAAATGTTTTGATTTGAAGTTATTGCATTTTCTCCCCGGTCCCTAAACGTCTTTGCTCCACAAAACAAGCAGACATGACAGAGAACCTCACCAATGTCAACTAGATTGAAGCATTCATTCTATAATTTATGACATTATTCTGGTGAGTAAGAGTTTATTTAGTCTTCTAGGTTAACGTATAATGACAGAATAGAACAGAACACGCAACGTAGTCTGTAATTTTCCGAGACTGATTTTGGCTCGTGAGCACTACTTACAGAACTACTGGCTAAAAAGTAGACATGAATACCGTACGATCCCTTTAATTGAAACCATAACAAAGCAGAACCCCACCCCTGTTTTGGTAAACAGCTGAGGGATGGGCCTGGAGAAATGTAACCGCTCTCAAATTCAGAGTGTGTAACCTTTTATTTAACTACGGCAAGTCCGTTAAGAACACATTCTTAATTTACAATGACGGCCTACCGGGGAACAGGGGGTTAAACTGCCTTGTTCAGGGGGCAGAACGACAGATTTGTACTTTTGTCAACTCGGGGGATTCGATGAAGCAACCTTTCGGTTACTGGCCCAATGGTAGGCAGAGCTATGGATACAATGACTGACCATTCATGATATCAACATTATAGTTTTAACAATTGTTTTGAGGATATACTATGTTAACTGTCACATTGTTTACAAACAGTAGAGTAAAAAACAAGCTTAAATTGTGCTCTGACGGGGTGGTACGACGGTTGAACTAAGCTCACAAGGCATTTACAGGTTATATTATTCAAGAATCAATTAATTATTTATAATTCATGTAGAACAAAAATGGATGTAGCATTCTAGCTTCAAAGACATGTTCCGGGGAACTTTTATCAACTAGTATCTTTTGAAATGTATTTATTTAATTAGTTTACTCCGGCGTTGTACTGGATGAGTCGTTATGTAGTATATCATCTATGAGCAGAATGGCTGTTTTACCTCAACTAGCCCAGGATGAGTCATTATGTAGTATATCATCTATGAGCAGAATGACTGTTTTACCTCAACTAGCCCAGGATGAGTCATTATGTAGTATATCATCTATGAGCAGAATGGCTGTTTTACCTCAACTAGCCCAGGATGAGTCATTATGTAGTATATCATCTATGAGCAGAATGGCTGTTTTACCTCAACTAGCCCAGGATGAGTCATTATGTAGTATATCATCTATGAGCAGAATGACTGTTTTACCTCAACTAGCCCAGGATGAGTCATTATGTAGTATATCATCTATGAGCAGAATGGCTGTTTTACCTCAACTAGCCCAGGATGAGTCATTATGTAGTATATCATCTATGAGCAGAATGGCTGTTTTACCTCAACTAGCCCAGGATGAGTCATTATAGCCCAGGATGTGTAGTATATCATCTATGAGCAGAATACTGTTTTACCTCAACTAGCCCAGGATGAGTCATTATGTAGTATATCATCTATGAGCAGAATGGCTGTTTTACCTCAACTAGCCCAGGATGAGTCATTATGTAGTATATCATCTATGAGCAGAATGACTGTTTTACCTCAACTAGCCCAGGATTCCCTAGTTTGAGAGTGACTTTCTGGAAGCGTTTTTTTCCCCCACACGTGGGCCAACACCGTCGCTGCAGCCCCTTGCCATTTGAGTAACCTCTAGCAAGATGCACACACAGCCGAATGAGCAATGTCGCGGTGCACACGTGTGACATGATATGTAATTGTCGGGGAACACTTTTGGCTTCTGAGAGCAAATTTTAGAACTAGTGACTAAAAAATAAATAAAAGTACAGGAGAATATCTTACATGGGATTAAACATGACTAGCAGACAGGAGCAGATTGGTGACACAACTAGGAGACAACAGCAGATTGGCGACACGACGAGGAGACAACAGCAGATTAGCAGCACGACTAGGAGACAACAGCAGATTAGCAGCACGACGAGGAGACAACAGCAGATTAGCAGCACGACTAGGAGACAACAGCAGATTAGCAGCACGACTAGGAGACAACAGCAGATTAGCAACACGACTAGGAGACAGCAGCAGATTAGCGACACGACTAGGAGACAACAGCAGATTAGCGATACGACATGACTAGGAGACAACAGCAGATTAGCGATACGACATGACTAGGAGACAACAGCAGATTAGCGATACGACACGACTAGGAGACAACAGCAGATTAACGACACGACACGACTAGGAGACAACAGCAGATTAGCGATACGACATGACTAGGAGACAACAGCAGATTAACGACACGACACGACTAGGAGACAACAGCAGTTTAGCAGCACGACTAGGAGACAACAGCAGATTAGCAGCACGACTAGGAGACAACAGCAGATTAGCAGCACGACGAGGAGACAACAGCAGTTTAGCAGCACGACTAGGAGACAGCAGCAGATTAGCGACACGACACGACTAGGAGACAACAGCAGATTAGCGATACGACATGACTAGGAGACAACAGCAGATTAGCGACACGACACGACTAGGAGACAACAGCAGATTAGCGATACGACATGACTAGGAGACAACAGCAGATTAGCGATACGACACGACTAGGAGACAACAGCAGATTAGCGATACGACATGACTAGGAGACAACAGCAGATTAGCAACACGACATGACTAGGAGACAACAGCAGTAGTCAGCCCAGACAGAGACTAGACCAAATAGACTGCAGGCATGGCAGGAGACAAACTGAGCCAGTCTCGGCACTAGACCTCGTTCCAAATGCTATTTGAAATCGTTTACTACTTAAACTGTGCTTCATTGAGCTTGTTTGGCACGATGGATCCAATAGATATCAAAAAGTGTCTGAACCAAGGTCTGCTCTGCTCAGCAGCCCAGCAGAGGCCTCTAGACTGTGGGCCCTGTAGCAGCTCCTCCCTCCCCTGCCACTCGTCTGTCAGTGAAGAGCCCAGCAGTGTGCTGCACAAGGAAAGCCCGTGGAACTATTGTGTGTTCCAAATGGCGCCCTATTCCCTATACAGTGCACTACTTTTGACCAGAGCTCATGACAGAGAGGGGATGTTGTCATGTTGAATTAGTGGTCCTTCTGTAGCTCAGTTGGTAGAGCATGGCGCTTGTAACGCCAGGGTAGTGGGTTCGATCCCCGGGACCACCCATACGTAGAATGTATGCACACATGACTGTAAGTCGCTTTGGATAAAAGCGTCTGCTAAATGGCATATATTATTATTATATATTATTACCCTGTTCATTAACAGCTCCTTTTTCCTCTCTCTCTTCTTCTTTCTTCACAGCTTTTCTGGAACACTGGGGCTGTTGGTGTGGCTGAATTTTCCCTGGATTTGATTGGTCAATTCAGAAGACTGAAGCCCAGGCTGACAGTCTACCTTTCACGGAGGCCCAGCCGTGAGAGGACTGAGGAAGGCACGTGGCGAATCATGACCGCGGACAAAGACAAGCCAGACAGAGAGAAGGACAGGGACAGAGACCGAGACAGGGAGAGGGACAGAGAGAGGGACAGAGACCGGGACAAGAGGGACAAAGCGTCCAGGGAGAGCGAGAGCTCACGACCGCGCCGCAGCTGCACGTTGGAGGGCGGAGCTAAGAACTACGCCGAGAGCGAGGACGAGGATAACGAGAACAGGGGAGGGGCCGGGGCAGTAGGCGGGATCAACATGGGGATGGGGGAGGAGTCAGGGAAGAAGGGAAAGAAGAAGATGATCAAGAAGAAGTCGAGGTATGAACGGATGGAGAACGGGGAGATCACTTCCTTCATTACTGAAGACGACGTTGTTTACAGACCTGGCGGTAAGTCAAATTCTTGTTACGTTATAAAAGTCTCTTCGTCTGTTTGGCAACATATGTCATCGTGTAGTGTTTGTTTTTCTCCTGAAAGAAGCCTCAGTCCCAGGAGATACAAGCCTAGGCCTGTAGACAAGTACGACGCCACATTGAACAAATACAACTTTATTGTTCAATGCGAATTGTACATTTAACATTTAAGTCATTTAGCAGACGCTCTTATCCAGAGCGACTTACAAATTGGTTTACATTTGTATTTACATTGCTTTTATTTTCCATTTGTCTAATTGGTAGCAGACAAGTTTGAGACACGTTCCTCAAATCGCCATAATTCCAGAGATAGAAACATGACATTAGTTCCTCTTTGAAGTTAGGTTGTTTTTTGTTATTGTTGCTAGGTAACGTTTGAAGTTAGGTTGTTTTTTGTTATTGTTGCTAGGTAACGTTTGAAGTTAGGTTGTTTTTTGTTATTGTTGCTAGGTAACGTTTGAAGTTAGGTTGTTTTTTGTTATTGTTGCTAGGTAACGTTTGAAGTTAGGTTGTTTTTTGTTATTGTTGCTAGGTAACGTTTGAAGTTAGGTTGTTTTTTGTTATTGTTGCTAGGTAACGTTTGAAGTTAGGTTGTTTTTTGTTATTGTTGCTAGGTAACGTTTGAAGTTAGGTTGTTTTTTGTTATTGTTGCTAGGTAACGTTTGAAGTTAGGTTGTTTTTTGTTATTGTTGCTAGGTAACATTTGAAGTTAGGTTGTTTTTTGTTATTGTTGCTAGGTAACGTTTGAAGTTAGGTTGTTTTTTGTTATTGTTGCTAGGTAACGTTTGAAGTTAGGTTGTGTGCCCCCCTTTTTAAAATGCTATGTAGCGTTAGCTTTCTCTAGTTGGCTGTACCTGGAAGATGTTACACATCGATATTTGACTGGAAGTTGTACCTGCTCCAAAACCCCTCCGGTAGTTTCCATCCTATAGCTTTGTTCTCCATCTTCATTTTGAAATAGTGAGCCAACGTGTTTTCACCACTTCTATTTCCATGTCTGATCAAAACTCATTTTCTCTCGTCTCTTTACAGCAGACGTGTAATGAGCAATATGCTTTGGAACATAAAATCGCAATATAGAATCGTGAGAATCTCAAACACATATTATCACCATACTTAAGTGCTGATACGATATCATATTGTGAGGTTCCCTGGCCGTTCCCAGTCATTATTGATTAGCATATTGATCCAGAGTGGAGCCGCGGTCTAAGACACTACAGAGACGCCCTGGTTCGATTCCAGGCTGTAGCACAACCGGCCGTGATTGGGAGTCCCATAGGGCGGCGGGACAATTGGACCAGTGTCGTCCGGGTTCGGCCGGTGGAGGTCGTCATTGTAAATAAGAATTTGTTCTTAGCTGACTTGCCTAGTTCAATAAAGGTTAAATGTAAAATAGAATGAAAAATATTGAAGTCTGCCTGTTCTGTTGTATGGGATAGTATTTTTTTCCAAGAGCGATATTGAGTTGTTCTGTAGTATAGTATCTTTAGAGGGAGACTAGGTAGGAAACGTCTCAAATACCATCCTATATCTTTATATAGTGCATTACTTGACCAGTTCCCTGGTCAAAGGTTGTCCACTATGTAGGGAACAGGGCACTATTTGATACACAGTCATAACCTTTTCCCCGGCAGTAAACACGACCTCTTCTTCACCTGCTGTTTCTAAATCGGTTGAACACCAAACTGAGGGGGGGAAATGTCCAAACTCTGCTGTCTGTACTGAGGGAGGGAGGGAGGGAGGGAGAGGGAGGGGAGAGAGGGAGGGTGGTGGGAGGGCGAGGGAGCGAGAGGGAGGGGAGGGGGGGAGAGAGGAAGGGGGTGGGAGGGGAGGGAGGGGGAGAGAGGGAGGGAGGAGGGAGCGAGAGGGAGGGAGGGGGGAGATGGAGGGAGGGAGGGGGGAGAGAGGGAGGGAGCGAGGGAGGGAGAGGGAGGGGAGGGGGAGATGGAGGGAGGAGCGGAGGGGAGGGGAGGGAGGGAGGGAGGGAGGGAGGAGAGGGAGGGGGCGGAGGGGAGGGAGGGAGGGGGAGGGAGGGAGGGAGGGAGGGAGGGGGAGGGAGGGAGGGAGACTGAGAAAGAGACCCATGCAGTTTTCTCTCTGTTACAGTGGAATCTGGCTCAGCTAGTCTGCCCCCGTCATCAATGGCATATCTTTAATTTATCAAGCAGGAAGGGAAAGGTCAAGTAGCTTCACTGTGGGCGCTGCCATGCTTAGTTATTTAACATGAACACATACATTATTGCAGCCCATGTGTTGTTATTTCCCTTTTAAGAGATGTGACGTGGCTGTCGAACGCCCCTCCCCCAGCCACCCCTTGGTAATAATCTTGTTCACACCATTATCTTTCTGTTAGTATCAGTAAGTCCTTGAAAAAGCCATGGCTGTGTCCGCCAGAGAGAAGCCTTGTTCCTGACAGGGAACCTTAAAACATACACAACATTGAACCTTAAAACACACACAACATTGAACCTTAATATACACACACAACATTGAACCTTAAAACACACAACATTGAACCTTAAAACACACACAACATTGAACCTTAAAACACACACAACATTGAACCTTAAAACATACACAACATTGAACCTTAATATACACACAACATTGAACCTTAATATACACACAACATTGAACCTTAATATACACACAACATTTAAAACACACACAACATTGAACCTTAATATACACACACAACAGGGACAAAGTTTTCTTTCTCTGCATTTAATGTTGATTAGAGAGAGATTTTAATGTTGAATAGGGAGAGATGAGAAGAGACTGACGGAGAGAGACTGAGGGAGGGAGAGGGGGAGCACACAGAGAGCTACACAGAGAGAGGGGGAGCTACACACAGAGAGAGGGGGAGCTACACAGAGAGAGGGGGAGCTACACAGAGAGAGGGGGAGCTGGAGAGATTTTAATGTTGAATAGGGGAGATGACAAAGAGACTGACGGAGGAGAGACTGAGGGAGGGGAGAGGGGGAGTGACAAAGAGAGATTTTAATGTTGAATAGGGAGAGATGAGAAGAGGACGGAGGAGAGACTGAGGGGGGAGGGGGAGCTACACACAGAGAGAGGGGGAGCTACACACAGAGAGAGGGGGAGCTACACAGAGAGGAGAGAGAGGGGAGCTACACAGAGAGAGATTTTAATGTTGAATAGGGAGAGATGAGAAGAGACTGACGGAGGAGAGACTGAGGGAGGGGAGAGGGGGAGCTACACACAGAGAGAGGGGGAGCTACACACAGAGAGAGGGGGGAGCACACAGAAGAGGGGGAGCTGAGAGGGGGAGCTACACAGAGAGGGGGGAGCTACACACAGAGAGAGGGGGAGCTACACAGAGAGAGATTTTAATGTTGAATAGGGAGAGATGAGAAGAGACTGACGGAGGAGAGACTGAGGGAGGGGAGAGGGGGAGCTACACACAGAGAGAGCTACACACAGAGAGAGAGCTACACACAGAGGGGAGCTACACAGAGCTACACAGAGAGAGGGGAGCTACACACAGAGAGAGGGGGAGCTACACAGACAGAGATTTTAATGTTGAATAGGGAGAGATGAGGAGACTGATGGACAGAGCTGAGGGAGGGGAGAGGGGAGCTACACACAGAGAGAGGGGGAGCTACACAGAGAGAGGGGGAGCTACACAGAGGGTGGGGGAGCTACACAGAGAGAGGGGGAGCTACACACAGAGAGAGGGGGAGCTACACAGAGAGAGGGGGAGCTACACAGAGAGGGGAGCTGACAGAGAGAGGGGGAGCTACACAGAGAGAGGGGGCGACACACAGAGCGAGGGGGAGCGACACACAGAGCGAGAGATGGGGAGCGACGCACAGAGAGCGAGAGGGGGAGCGCACAGAGAGAGGGGGAGCGACGCACAGAGAGCGAGGGGGGGTGACAAGGGAGAGAGCAGGGAGAGGTGGAGCGACAGAGCTGGAGAGAGCGGGGGAGCGACAGAGAGAGGGGGGGGGGGGGAGCTGACAAAGGGAGCTGGAGAGCGAGGGGGAGTGACAGCTGGAGAGAGCAAGGGGGAGCGACAAAGAGAGCTGGAGAGAGAGGGAGGGGTGACAAAGAGAGCTGGAGAGAGCGAGGGGGCGACACACAGCGAGAGCGAGGGGGAGATCTGGAGAGGCGACAGAGCTGGGGAGCGAGGCGGAGCAACAGAGCGAGGGGGAGCGACAGAGCTGGAGAGAGCGAGGGGGCGACAGAGAGAAGGGGGTGACAGGGAGCTGGAGAGAGAGGGGGAGCGACAGAAGAGAGAGCTGGAGAGGGGAGCGACAGAGAAGCTGACAAAGAGAGCTGGGGAGAGGGGGGTGACAGAAGGGAGCTGAGAGAGAGGGGGAGTGACAGAGAAGCTGGAGAGACTGAGGGGGTGACAAAGAGCGCTGGAGAGAGCAAGGGGGAGCGACAGAGATCTGGAGAGAGCGAGGGGGAGCGACAGAGAGAGGGGGGTGACAGAGAGCTGGTGAGAGAGGGGGAGTGACAGAAAGAGAGCTGAGAGAGCGACAGAAAGCTGGAGAGAGAGGGGGGGTGACAGAAAGAGAGCTGGAGAGAGCGACAGAAAGAGAGCTGGAGAGAGAGGGGGGAGCGACAAAGAGAGCTGGAGAGAGGGGGAGCGACAGAGAGAGAGCTGGAAAGAGCGACAGAAAGAGAGCTGGAGAGAGAGGGGGAGCGACAGAGAGAGAGCAAAGCTTAGCTCAATGCTGCTTTGTCTCCTGTTCAACCGTGCCGACAGTCAAAAACCAAGTCACAGGTTTTCTTTCTTTTTGCCAGAGAGAATATGTGTATTTTCCAGAAAAGTGATCATAAACTCGCAGCAGTTCTGTTAAGATATTTATGTTCCCTGCTTTGAAACCATCTCCTGCAACAGTGCTGCATGGTACAATCAAGATGTATTGTAGTTGGGTAGCCAGCCTAGACTACTGTTCTAATGTTGTTGTAATAGGCCAACTTGTTTCTCCTGTGTTTTATTACCAGGGTTTTGTTTTTCATTATGTCATTAGGTCAACCTTTAAAAAAAACAAAGCCAGACTAACATTTTAGTAACCTAGTTAGGACTGTAACATTTTAGTAACCTAGTCAGGACTGTAACGTTTTAGTAACCTAGTCAGGACTGTAACGTTTTAGTAACCTAGTCAGGACTGTAACGTTTTAGTAACCTAGTCAGGACTGTAACGTTTTAGTAACCTAGTTAGGACTGTAACATTTTAGTAACCTAGTTAGGACTGTGACATTTTAGTAACCTAGTCAGGACTGTAACATTTTAGTAACCTAGTCAGGACTGTAACGTTTTAGTAACCTAGTCAGGACTGTAACATTTTAGTAACCTAGTCAGGACTGTAACGTTTTAGTAACCTAGTCAGGACTGTAACATTTTAGTAACCTAGTCAGGACTGTGACATTTTAGTAACCTAGTTAGGACTGTGACATTTTAGTAACCTAGTTAGGACTCTCATCTCAGTTGTTGAGTGACATGGGCGAGGAGCTTGGTGTGTAAATGGGAAGGTGCACACAGTCAGAGATCTGTAATATAATGATGAGATGCTCATGTCTCCGTCCGAACAATGGCAGTCGTTGTCCCAAAGGCTGGAAGGCAGGTGACAAGCATAGATTTTGGTGTGAGTGAAACCTCTCGCTTCGCCTCTTCCTCTCTGACGGCACAGAAGGAGCGAAGGAGACAAGACTAAGAAGACAACATGAGACCAAGGAGCCAGTAAATGAGACTAAGGAGCCAGTAAATGAGACTAAGGAGCCAGTAAATGAGACTAAGGAGCCAGTAAATGAGACTAAGGAGCCAGTAAATGAGACAAGGAGCCAGTAAATGAGAAAGCCAGTAAATGAGACTAAGGAGCCAGTAAATGAGACTAAGGAGCCAGTAAATGAGACTAAAGCCAGTAAATGAGCCAGTAAATGAGACTAAGGAGCCAGTAAATGAGACTAGGAGGAGCCAGTAAATGAGACTAAGGAGCCAGTAAATGAGACTAAGGAGCCAGTAAATGAGACTAAGGAGCCAGTAAATGAGACTAAGGAGCCAGTAAATGAGACTAAGGAGCCAGTAAATGAGCCAGTAAATGAGACCAAGGAGCCAGTAAATGAGACTAAGGAGCCAGTAAATGAGACTAAGGAGCCAGTAAATGAGACTAAGGAGCCAGTAAATGAGACTAAGGAGCCAGTAAATGAGACTAAGGAGCCAGTAAATGAGACTAAGGAGCCAGTAAATGAGACTAAGGAGCCAGTAAATGAGACTAAGGAGCCAGTAAATGAGACAAGGAGCCAGTAAATGAGACCAAGGAGCCAGTAAATGAGACTAAGGAGCCAGTAAATGAGACTAAGGAGCCAGTAAATGAGACTAAGGAGCCAGTAAATGAGACTAAGGAGCCAGTAAATGAGACTAAGCCAGTAAATGAGCCAGTAAATGAGACTAAGGAGCCAGTAAATGAGACTAAGGAGCCAGTAAATGAGACTAAGGAGCCAGTAAATGAGACTAAGGAGCCAGTAAATGAGACAGTAATGAGGAGCCAGTAAATGAGACTAAGGAGCCAGTAAATGAGACTAAGGAGCCAGTAAATGAGACTAAGGAGCCAGTAAATGAGACTAAGGAGCCAGTAAATGAGACTAAGGAGCCAGTAAATGAGACTAAGGAGCCAGTAAATGAGACTAAGGAGCCAGTAAATGAGACTAAGGAGCCAGTAAATGAGACTAAGAAGACAACATGAGACCAAGGAGCCAGTAAATGAGACTAAGGAGCCAGTAAATGAGACTAAGGAGCCAGTAAATGAGACTAAGGAGCCAGTAAATGAGACTAAGGAGCCAGTAAATGAGACTAAGGAGCCAGTAAATGAGACTAAGGAGCCAGTAAATGAGACTAAGGAGCCAGTAAATGAGACTAAGGAGCCAGTAAATGAGACTAAGGAGCCAGTAAATGAGACTAAGGAGCCAGTAAATGAGACTAAGGAGCCAGTAAATGAATAAGGAGCCAGTAAATGAGACTAAGGAGCCAGTAAATGAGACCAAGGAGCCAGTAAATGAGACCAAGGAGCCAGTAAATGAGACTAAGGAGCCAGTAAGCCAGTAAATGAGACAGTAAATGAGACTAAGGAGCCAGTAAATAAGGAGCCAGTAAATGAGACTAAGGAGCCAGTAAATGAGAGCCAGTAAATGAGACTAAGGAGCCAGTAAATGAGACTAAGGAGCCAGTAAATGAGACTAAGGAGCCAGTAAATGAGACTAAGGAGCCAGTAAATGAGACTAAGGAGCCAGTAAATGAGACTAAGGAGCCAGTAAATGAGACTAAGGAGCCAGTAAATGAGACTAAGGAGCCAGTAAATGAGACTAAGGAGCCAGTAAATGAGACTAAGGAGCCAGTAAAAATAAGGAGCCAGTAAATGAGACTAAGGAGCCAGTAAATGAGACTAAGGAGCCAGTAAATGAGACTAAGGAGCCAGTAAATGAGACTAAGGAGCCAGTAAATGAGACTAAGGAGCCAGTAAATGAGACTAAGGAGCCAGTAAATGAGACTAAGGAGCCAGTAAATGAGACTAAGGAGCCAGTAAATGAGACTAAGGAGCCAGTAAATGAGACTAAGGAGCCAGTAAATGAGACTAAGGAGCCAGTAAATGAGACTAAGGAGCCAGTAAATGAGACCAAGGAGCCAGTAAATGAGACTAAGGAGCCAGTAAATGAGACTAAGGAGCCAGTAAATGAGACTAAGGAGCCAGTAAATGAGACTAAGGAGCCAGTAAATGAGACTAAGTAGCCAGTAAATGAGACTAAGGAGCCAGTAAATGAGACTAAGGAGCCAGTAAATGAGACTAAGGAGCCAGTAAATGAGACTAAGGAGCCAGTAAATGAGAGGAGCCAGTAAATGAGACTAAGGAGCCAGTAAATGAGACTAAGGAGCCAGTAAATGAGACTAAGAGCCTAAGGAGCCAGTAAATGAGACTAAGGAGCCAGTAAATGACTAAGAGCCAGTAAATGAGACTAAGGAGCCAGTAAATGAGAGACTAAGGAGCCAGTAAATGAGACTAAGGAGCCAGTAAATGAGAAGGAGCCAGTAAATGAGACTAAGGAGCCAGTAAATGACTAGGAGCCAGTAAATGAGACTAAGGAGCCAGTAAATGAGACTAAGGAGCCAGTAAATGAGACTAAGGAGCCAGAATAAAATTGGAATATCGCTTAATAACATACATTTGAATGAATTGGAGATATGGCCCAGCCCTAACACAGAGTACGTCCCCCCTGTCTGTCTCGTCTGTCTGCTCAGCCGTGTGATCCCTGAAAGATGGGAGCATCTCTTTCTGCAGTAATGCTTAGTGTGCATTGAATGGATGGGGAATGGAGACGAGACGACAAGGAGATGACAGGATACGTGTGTTCTCCAGTCTGACGGAAGGGTGGAAAGGGGAGACTGGCAGGTAGCTGAGGAGGACAGGCAGTCACACACACACACACACACACACACACACACACACACACACACACACACACACACACACACACACACACACACACACACACACACACACACACACACCCTCCCCACTGAGCGGCGACCTGTGCGATCGATCGGGGCTTTGAGTAGCTCTTCTCCAGCCAGCCACCTCTGAAGGATATTCTCTATACACACTCCAGCTGACACACACACACACACACACACAGTACCGCTCTGCTATAGGCGATCAATAGGCGACATCCTGAAAGACACACACACACACACACACACACACACACACACACACACACACACACACACACACACACACACACACACACACACACACACACACACACACACACACACACACACACACACACACACACACACACACACACATCACCTTTGTCCTCAGTCTTTGCAGGCTAAGCTAACATGTCCACTGTAATAAGGAGCCCTACTGTTGCAGTGTATCTGTCTGCTCAACTAGCTAATGGAAACTACCCGCCTTCCGTCTCTCCTCTCCAACATGGCCGCCTCCCGTCTCTCCTCTCCAACATGGCCGCCTCCCGTCTCTCCTCTCCAACATGGCCGCCTCCCGTCTCTCCTCTCCAACATGGCCGCCTCCCGTCTCTCCTCTCCAACATGGCCGCCTCCCGTCTCTCCTCTCCAACATGGCCGCCTTCCGTCTCCCCTCTCCAACATGGCCGCCTCCTGTGAATAAACGAGACAGTTGAATCGTCTTAAGGGAGGCGGTGAAAGGTTTTCATTATGAGGATGTAGGGGTGTAACAGTACACCTGTTCGTACAGAGACCTCAGGTTCGGTCCGCACTGTGAACCCAAATGAATACGTTAAACTATGTAATACGATTCTAATTCTTATTTGGCTCATTTCAAACCGTTCTTTAATGAGGCGTAGCCGGGAACTAGTTCTGTTCAACGGCGAGTGGTGGGGGTCGATATTTTAATTTTTTATTTAACTCGGCAAGTAGGTTGAGAACAAATTCTTAGTTATAATGGCGGACTACCAGGATAAACCAGGATAATTATTTGTTTTAATCTCCAGTTTGGTAACATTTAGGCTTCCCAGTGTAGATGACAATGGAGACGGACAGAGAGAGTATGTCTCCATTAGTCAACCAGAATAGCCAATGGAGCTGCCGAACACCTCAAATATCTTGTCCACGCATTTACGTCGCCATCACCCCGGAATTACTGCCACCAAGAGGGAAACGCACAACAACAACTTGGTCTCCCCTCTGCACTCGGGCAGCACTTGGAAGCTGATTCTAACTGGCCCAAAGACATTACAGGAACGATAGATATGTTTATAGTAGCCTGTTCTCCGTGGTCGAGAGGAATCGAGGGTTTCAGCACCACCGGTGAATGTTCTCGAGCCACGTTACTAACTTCTCTCACTCGCACCTGTTCCAGCAAACAGAAACACCTTGCTCTATAGAAGCAAGCTAAACGCTGAAGTTGTCGTGGAATTGACCAATGAACCCCGTGTTGGGTTTACTACAGATGGATGGACCTCCAGGGCTGCTAGAGAGGGGTTTACTACAGATGGATGGACCTCCAGGGCTGCTAGAGAGGGGTTTACTACAGATGGATGGACCTCC
>NC_060182.1:5490597-5518097 GCF_021184085.1 Oncorhynchus gorbuscha | reverse complement strand
AACTGCTTTAACCCTCTACCCTCTGACCCTCTATTCTGTTGCTACCCAAGGGACTTGTCAGCTGATGCACACTACCATTAGAGAGATCGCTTTTGAAGTTGGGGAAAAATGTGTGTTTTGGGTGTCGTTACCCTTTAATTCCAGTGTGCATCAGCCAGAGACAGCTGCCTGGTTAGCTGTAATAATAATAATAATAATAATAATAAATATATGCCATTTAGCAGACGCTTTTATCCAAAGCGACTTACAGTCATGTGTGCATACATTCTACGTATGGGTGGTCCCGGGAATCGAACCCACTACCCTGGCGTTACAAGCGCCATGCTCTACCAACTGAGCTACAGAAGGACAGCTGTGTTTCTGAAGCGCTCGTGAGAGTTTGCAAAACAAGTGAATGAAAATAATCATGATATCATTCTGACAGGTATTCTGACATTCTGATAGGCTACTTTGTAGTTAACATTTAATTGAGGAGTCTTTTGGGGGGGGGGGGGGGGTACGGCCTTTCCCATCTACCAGCAGTCAGTTATCATTAGCATGATCGCTAACGGCTACACACAGTGTAGACTAGACACTCCGTGTGTATCCCCATCGAGCGATAGTGAAGAAAGCCTGGATAAGCTGTCTTGTAGTGAAATCTAACCAACTGCCGAACGACCGCCTCAGTCTGGTGCAGATTTCTCATTTGCGAAGACTTGACCTCTCTGACCCTCTATTCTGTTGCTACCCAATGGACTTGTCAGCTGATGCACACTACCATTAGTGATCTAAGGTCAGTAGAGTTTTTTTTAAAGATCATAATGAATGCAATTATATGTACGGGGGAAACCTGATCCTAGATCAGCACTACAAGCTCCTGGCCTGGCTGTGCTGTAGCAGAGGGACTAAGGTTGAATGGTTGGACCATGTGGGGGTTCACTCTGCTCTGGCGGGCTGAGGAGTCATAGTCGTGAGATGTTAGAGTTTTAACCTTGAGGTTCTTGATACCCAACAGGAAGTCACAAGAGCAGTGATGAGACGACAGGAGACTTGTCAGCCAACTCCTGCCCCCCTCTCCCGCTCCCTTTCAATTCAAGAGCTTTATTTGCATGGGAAACATATGTTAACATTGCCAAAGCAAGTGAAATGGATGATAAAAATGAACAGTAAACATTACACTCACAGAAGTTTCAAAAGAATAAAGACATTTCAAATATGTATATGTACAGTGTTGTGAAGATGTGCAAATGGTTAAAGTACAAAACGGAAAATAAATAAACATAAATATAGGTTGTATTTAAAATTGTGTTTGTTCTTCACTGGTTGCCCTTGTGGCAACAGGTCACAAATCTTGCTGCTGTGATGGCACACTATAGTATTTCACCCAGTAGATATGGGAGTTGATCAAAATTGGGTTTGTTTTCTAATTCTTTGTGGATCTGTGTAATCTGAGGGAAATATGTATCTCTAATATGGTCATACGGTTGGCAGGAGGTTAGGAAGTACAGGTCAGTTTCCACCTCATTTTGTGGGCAGTGTGGCACATAGCATGTCTTCTCTTGAGAGCCATGTCTGCCTACGGCGGCCTTTCTCAATAGCAAGGCTATGCTCACTGAGTCTGTACATAGTCAAAGCTTTCCTTAAGTTTGGGTCAGTCACGGTGGTCAGGTATTCTACCACTGTGTAATCTCTGTTTAGGGCCAAATAGCATTCTAGTTTGCTCTGTTTTTTTGTTCTTAATTCTTTCCAGTGTGTCAAGTAATTATATATTTGTTTTCTCATGATTTGGTTGGGTTTAATTGTGATGCTTTCCTGGGGCTCTGGGTCCCCCCCCCCATTCTTCTCTCTCCTCCCTCCTCTTCCCCTCCCTCCTCCTACCTCTCTCCCTCCAGCATCCCTGTGGTTCTATTTTTGCGTTCCTCCAGCTCTTTAATTTGAGGATCAGTGAACTGAGGTGCCAGCCAGCTCCCGAAGCCTTGCTCTCTCTGTGTGTATGCGTGCGTGAGAGACCAGGGGTTTCAAGTTATTGCTTTATTTGGGCTAGAGGTGTTTTAAATTAGACCTGCTTCACAGCCTCTGGAGAATGGGACTCAGCTAAGGTTAGGCAGGAGGGGGGGGCAGCTGAGGAGAGACAGGGGGGGTGATAAAGGAGTAACCCCCCCCCCTTTCTCCACCTCTCTCATGAATATTCAGGCAAGTTAATTTAGCACAATCAGCAGTGTAGCAATATGAATGTATGCACACATGACTGTAAGTCGCTTTGGATAAAAGCTAAATGGCATATTCTTCTTCTTCTTCTTACATGACCGTACAAATGGCCGCAACCAGATCAGATTACAGTTGTCCAGGGTTTCCGCCGGCATTTGGCCCATAAAAATAATAATAATAATAATTAATAATAATGATAATAATGATAATAATAATTAATAATAATTAATAATAATGATAATAATAATTAATAATAGTGATGATAATAATAATTAATAATAATGATAATAATAATTAATAATAATGATAATAATAATTAATAATAATGATAATAATAATTAATAATAATGATAATAATAATTAATAATAATGATAATAATAATTAAAAGCTGATAAATACAATTGTTGCCGTCCAAATTGACCGGGAGGAAAAAACAACTCCTTCGTTTTTTTTTTATACCAGTCGATGAAAATGCATTTGACCGTCATGCTTATCGGTCTACAGGTTCATTTGCATAATTCTGTGGAACTAAATTGGTGCTTGTGTATTTCCGTTAGTCATCATGTTGTACTGTCTGTCTTATTTTATCACACAGTATGCAGAAGCTATTTTGAGTGGAATTTCCCCTCGGCTCGTTGCTGCTGTCGTGAAACTTTGATATAAGCCCAGTCATTGCAACAGTTCTAAAATCAATCGCGTGTTAACTGTTTTGATGGCCACGATTTTAACCTCTTGCTCCTACCTGGCACGCAGGCGTCCCATCTAGAGCTCTGGAAATGCAAATGCGCTACGCTAAATGCTAATAGTATTAGTTAAAACTCAAACGTTCATTAAAATACACATGCAGGGTATTGAATTAAAGCTACACTCGTTGTGAATCCTGGCAACAAGTCAGATTTCTAAAATGTTTTACGGCGAAAACATAGCACATATTTATGTCAAACCACCACCGCAGACATAGCTCATTAGCATAGCCAAGTAGGAAAAAATATGCAATCAACAAACGCAGGATTAAAAAAAAAATCATTTCACTAACCTTTTGAAATCTTCATCAGATGACAGTAATATAACATGTTACACAGTACATTCATTTTTTTTTTCAATAATCTGCAATATATATCCATAAATCTCTGTTTACAATGACGCATCGTTCAAAAAATGCTACTAAAATGTCAGGAGAAATGAAATAGCTCCGGCAGATAACGTCAGCTAACAAGGAATACAGATCATAAACTTTGACTAAATATGCATGTTTTACATATGTATAGGAAGATACACTTCTTCTAAATGCAATCGCTGTGTTACATTTATTTTTAACGTTACAGGTTGAGTTCACTAGGCTATACTAGGAGTCGGCGCTCCAAATGTATCATTATGCCTCCTCTATCTTGGAGTCGACAGAAACCCAAAATTAACACATAAATATTCCCTTACCTTTGCTGTTCTTCCATCAAAAGACCTGGAAGGGATTATACTTACCAAAACAGCGTTTAGTTTTCAAGTCTGCGTCTTTCGGTTCTCAAAATAGCCACATTTCGGTCGAAATGTAGGCAAAATTCAAGTGGATGTGCACCAAAACGTCGAAAATATATATTATATGTCGAGTAAACTTGTCAAACTATGTTCATAATTAAGCTTTAACATGTTATAAAGGTGTACAGCAATTGTGAGGACGAAGCGAAACACACACGTCTTTTAATCGATCCTGAAGAAAAGACTTCACCGGAGCAGAGCGCGCATAATCGTACACTTTTTTTTCGCGTGACCGAGACCTTTCGGCACGCTCAACGTCTCGTGAGCGCGCGATTCTCACAATGAGAAGCCCCATTGAAAACAGGCTTCGCGCTGAACACGTAGGAACTGTTCCCAGAGCGGTAGTTGTTTGGGAAGGCGTTTAAGATGACGTCAAAGTTGGGCCAACTTTTTCCATGACAAGAGAGACTTTGGGAGAATGCATGCCCTGAGACTTCTGCTTTACATAGAGACAACATTTAAACGGTTTTAGAAGCTTTAGAGTGTTTTCTATTCGATAATATTTTTTATATGCATATATTAGCAACTTTTGACAAAAATTTATCCTGTTTTATATGGGTACCCAATTCCTCCAGAAGGGACAGTAAACAGGGCTAGGCTTAACAGGTTAACAGAGCTACTATTTTTATTTCTCAACTGGTAATTGAAGTGTGCCTCCCATTCACCATTCAAGTGCATAGGCCACTGTTTAGAATGGTGTTGTCCCAGGTGTGCTGTTTAGAATGGTGTTGTCCCAGGTGTGCTGTTTAGAATGGTGTTGTCCCAGGTGTGCTGTTTAGAATGGTGTTGTCCCAGGTGTGCTGTTTAGAATGGTGTTTCCCCAGGTGTGTTGTTTAGAATGGTGTTTCCCCAGGTGTGTTGTTTAGAATGGTGTTTCCCCAGGTGTGTTGTTTAGAATGGTGTTTCCCCAGGTGTGTTGTTTAGAATGATGTTTTCTCAGGTGTGTTGTTTAGAATGATGTTTTCTCAGGTGTGTTGTTTAGAATGGTGTTTCCCCAGGTGTGTTGTTTAGAACGGAGTTTTCTCAGGTGTGTTGTTTAGAATGGTGTTTTCTCAGGTGTGCTGTTTAGAATGGTGTTTTCTCAGGTGTGTTGTTTAGAATGGTGTTGCCTCTCCTCAGCTGTCCTGCCTCTCCTCAGCTGTCCTGCCTCTCCTCAGCTGTCCTGCCTCTCCTCAGCTGTCCTGCCTCTCCTCAGCTGTCCTGCCTCTCCTCAGCTGTCCCCCCCTCCTGCCTCTCCTCAGCTGTCCCCCCTCCTGCCTCTCCTCAGCTGTCCTCCCCTCCTGCCTCTCCTCAGCTGTCCCCCCCTCCTGCCTCTCCTCAGCTGTCCCCCCCTCCTGCCTCTCCTCAGCTGTCCTCCCCCCTGCCTGCCTCTCCTCAGCTGTCCCCCCTCCTGCCTCTCCTCAGCTGTCCCCCCTCCTGCCTCTCCTCAGCTGTCCTGCCCTCCTCAGCTGTCCTGCCTCTCCTCAGCTGTCCTCCCCCTCCTGCCTCTCCCTCCTGCCTCTCAGCTGTCCTGCCTCTCCTCAGCTGTCCCCCCCCCCCCCCCCTCCTGCCTCTCCTCAGCTGTCCCCCCCTCCTGCCTCTCCTCAGCTGCCCCCCCCCTCTCCTGCCTCTCCTCAGCTGTCCCCCCTCCTGCGTCTCCTCAGCTGTCCCCCCTCCTGCCTCTCCTCAGCTGTCCCCCCCTGCCTCTCCTCAGCTGTCCCCCCTCCTGCCTCTCCTCAGCTGCCCCCCCTGCCTCTCCTCAGCTGCCCCCCCCTGCCTCTCCTCAGCTGTCCTCCCCCTCCTGCCTCTCCTCAGCTGTCCTCCCCTCCTGCCTCTCCTCAGCTGTCCCCCCCTCCTGCCTCTCCTCAGCTGTCCTCCCCCTCCTGCCTCTCCTCAGCTGTCCCCCCTCCTGCCTCTCCTCAGCTGTCCCCCCTCCTGCCTCTCCTCAGCTGTCCTGCCTCTCCTCAGCTGTCCTGCCTCTCCTCAGCTGTCCTCCCCCTCCTGCCTCTCCCTCCTGCCTCTCAGCTGTCCTGCCTCTCCTCAGCTGTCCCCCCTCCTGCCTCTCCTCAGCTGTCCCCCCCTCCTGCCTCTCCTCAGCTGCCCCCCCCCCTCTCCTGCCTCTCCTCAGCTGCCCCCCCCTCCTGCCTCTCCTCAGCTGCCCCCCCTCTCCTCCTGCCTCTCCTCAGCTGTCCCCCCCTCCTGCCTCTCCTCAGCTGTCCCCCCCCTCCTGCCTCTCCTCAGCTGCCCCCCCTCTCCTGCCTCTCCTCAGCTGTGCCCCCCACCTATATATCTATGTATATAGACTCAGAGAGGTGAGTGTGTGGGGGGGGGGGGTTCCTTAATTGACAAGTGGGTTAACTGCTCAGGTGCATAAAGACATGTTTACCTTGTCATCTCGGGGATTTGATCCAGCACCCTTTCTGTTACTATCCCAACGCTCCCTAATCACCAGTGAACATTCAGTTGTCTATATACATAGATATATAGGTCCATGTAGATTATCATCTCTCAGTGCAGTCATCTGTTTTCATTTAAAGCATCATTAATCCTTCACTTGTTGGTAACAATTGCAAATATTTTGTAAATTGTTAATGTTTTTGTATTCAACTTCATTCTAAAGTTATCAGCAGTCTAGACAGATAGAATCAAGATGTTTTGGTCAGAAAGCATCTAACGATGTACTTTGTCTGCTCTAAGAGTGGTCTGGATCACGAAAGGTTTTTAACAGCAACGTTACTAACGAAGGCTCTGGGAAACAGCTCGGCTACTAAAGATTAATCGTAAGTGGAAGGTTCTAACGATCTTAACGCGACGAAGGCTCTGGGAAACGAGGCCCTGTACAGTTGTGTGTCTGAGGCACGGTTAGGGGAGTTTTCCTGTAGTAGGTTAGGGGAGTTTTCCTGTGGTATATTAAGGGAGTTTTCCTGTAGTAGATTAAGGGAGTTTTCCTGTAGTAGGTTAGGGGAGTTTTCCTGTAGTAGGTTAGGGGAGTTTTCCTGTGGTAGATTAAGGGAGTTTTCCTGTAGTAGGTTAGGGGAGTTTTCCTGTAGTAGGTTAGGGGAGTTTTCCTGTAGTAGGTTAGGGGAGTTTTCCTGTAGTAGGTTAGGGGAGTTTTCCTGTAGTAGGTTAGGGGAGTTTTCCTGTAGTAGGTTAGGGGAGTTTTCCTGTAGTAGGTTAGGGGAGTTTTCCTGTGGTGGGTTAGGGGAGTTTTCCTGTGGTATATTAAGGGAGTTTTCCTGTAGTAGGTTAGGGGAGTTTTCCTGTAGTAGGTTAGGGGAGTTTTCCTGTAGTAGGTTAGGGGAGTTTTCCTGTAGTGGGTTAGGGGAGTTTTCCTGTGGTAGGTTAGGGGAGTTTTCCTGTGGTGGGTTAGGGGAGTTTTCCTGTGGTGGGTTAGGGGAGTTTTCCTGTGGTGGGTTAGGGGAGTTTTCCTGTGGTGGGTTAGGGGAGTTTTCCTGTGGTGGGTTAGGGGAGTTTTCCTGTGGTGGGTTAGGGGAGTTTTCCTGTAGTAGGTTAGGGGAGTTTTCCTGTGGTGGGTTAGGGGAGTTTTCCTGTGGTGGGTTAGGGGAGTTTTCCTGTGGTAGGTTAGGGGAGTTTTCCTGTAGTAGGTTAGGGGAGTTTTCCTGTAGTAGGTTAGGGGAGTTTTTCTGTAGTAGGTTAGGTGAGTTTTCCTGTGGTGGGTTAGGGAGTTTTCCTGTGGTGGGTTAGGGAGTTTTCCTGTTGGGTTAGGGAGTTTTCCTGTGGTGGGTTGGGAGTTTTCCTGTGGTAGTTTGGGGAGTTTTCCTAGGTACAAGGGGGCCTGTAGTAGGCTGGGAGTTTTCCTGTGGTGGGTTAGGGGAGTTTTCCTGTGGTGGGTTAGGGGAGTTTTCCTGTGGCAGGTTAGGGGAGTAAAAGCTAGTAGGTTAGGGAGTTTTCCAAAGTAGGTTGGGAGCTGTAGTAGGTTAGGTGAGTTTTCCTGTGGTACAAGGGGCCTGTGACAGCTGGGTTAGGGAGCTGGGTGGGTTAGGGAGTTTTCCTGTGGTGGCCTGGGAGTTTTCCTGGGTAGTTTAGGGAGTTTTCCTGCTGGGTTAGGGAGTTTTCCTATAGCCTAGTCTACAAAGGGCCTGTGACAGTTGGTCAATAGGGGATTTTAAAAGCTTTGCCTAGTCTCACTCTCCTGTGGGAGTGGTTGTGAACTCGTGGCTGCTGGGTTTAAGCTATAGCCTAGTCTACAAAGGGCCTGTGACAGCTGGGTAAGGTTAGCTGGGTAAAAGCTATAGCCTAGTCTACAAAGGGCCTGTGGCAGCTGGGTAAGGCAGCTGGGTAAAAGCTATAGCCTAGTCTACAAAGGGCCTGTGACAGCTGGGTAAGGTTAGCTGGGTAAAAGCTATAGCCTAGTCTACAAAGGGCCTGTGACAGCTGGGTAAAGTTAGCTGGGTAAAAGCTATAGCCTAGTCTACAAATGGCCTGTGACAGCTGGGTAAAAGCTATAGCCTAGTCTACAAAGGGCCTGTGACAGCTGGGTTAAAGTGATAGCCTAGTCTACAAATGGCCTGTGACAGCTGGGTTAAAGTGATAGCCTAGTCTACAAAGGGCCTGTGACAGCTGGGTTAAAGTGATAGCCTAGTCTACAAAGGGCCTGTGGCAGCTGGGTTAAAGCTATAGCCTAGTCTACAAAGGGCCTGTGGCAGCTGGGTTAAAGTGATAGCCTAGTCTACAAATGGCCTGTGACAGCTGGGTTAAAGTGATAGCCTAGTCTACAAAGGGCCTGTGGCAGCTGGGTAAAAGCTATAGCCTAGTCTACAAAGGGCCTGTGGCTCCCTCTCCACACACGTCAGTCTTCAAGACTTTACACCAGCGTTTCCCAAACTTGGTCCCGTGGACCCCAAGGGTGCACATTTTATTTATTTATTTTTGTCCGAGCACTGCCCAGCTGATTTTGATTATTTGAATCAACTGTGTACTTCCTGGGGTAATCACCTGGGGTAGTCACCTGGGGTAATCACCTGGGGTAGTCACCTGGAATGCATTTCGTATTAACAGGTGTTAATCAAGACCTCCACAGGAAAGGAAGACCCAGAGTTACCTCTGCTGCAGAGGATCAGTTCATTAGAGTTAACTGTCTCTCATGAGGACCACCACAGGAAAGGAAGACCCAGAGTTACCTCTGCTGCAGAGGATCAGTTCATTAGAGTTAACTGTCTCTCATGAGGACCACCACAGGAAAGGAAGACCCAGAGTTACCTCTGCTGCAGAGGATCAGTTCATTAGAGTTAACTGTCTCTCATGAGGACCACCACAGGAAAGGAAGACCCAGAGTTACCTCTGCTGCAGAGGATCAGTTCATTAGAGTTAACTGTCTCTCATGAGGACCACCACAGGAAAGGAAGACCCAGAGTTACCTCTGCTGCAGAGGATAAGTTCATCAGAGTTACCAGCCTCAGAAATTGCAGCCCAAATAAATGCTTCAGAGTTCAAGTAACGGACACATCTCAACATCAACTGTTCAGAAGAAACCACTAGTAAAGAATACTAATAAGAGGAAGAGACTTACTTGGGCCAAGAGACATGAGCAATGGACATTAGATGGATGGTAGAAATCTGTCCGTTAGTCCGATGAGTCCAAATTTGAGATTTTTTGGTTCCAACCACCGTGAGACGCAAAGTAGGTGAAAGGATGATCTCTGCATGTATGGTTCCCACCGTGAAGCATGGAGGAGGAGGTGTGATGATGTGAGGGTGCTTTGCTAGTGATACTGTCTGTGATTTATTTAGAATTCAAGGCACACTTAACCAGCATGGCTACCACAGCATTCTGCAGCCATACGCTCAAACCAATTGTGATGGTTTGGGATGAATTGAACCGCAGAGTGAAGGAAAAGCAGCCAGCCAGTGCTCAGTATATGTGGGATTATATGAGTCTCATTCAAGACTGTTGGAAAAGAATTCCAGGTGAAGCTGGTTGAGAGAATGCCAAGAGTGTGCAAAGCGGTCATCAAGGCAAAGGGTGGCTACTTTGAAGAATCTCAAATATAAAATATATTTTCATTTAAAAAAATAAATAAAAATTGGTTACTACATGACTCCATATGTGTTATTTCATAGTTATGTCTTCACTATTAATACAAAATAGTGGGGAAAAGAACCCTTGAATGAGTAGGTGAATTCAAACTTTTGACTGTGTGCATTTATTTATTTATTTGTTACATTTCGACTAAAACATTCTCGGTCGACCAACAGCCAAACGACCAAACAAACGACCAGTCGACTAATTGGGGTCAGCCCGACTTGTTTCACTATAAATGAACTGTCATCCGTTACACTTTAAAACAGTTGTCACCTATTGTTCATTCAGTTTCTTCAAATACATTGGTAGTTGGCTATTCTATTCAAACACCCTGAAGCACCCTGAAGCAGCATGAAGCACCATGAAGCAGCATGAAGCATCATGAAGCATCATGAATCAGGAGACTGGAGGGGAAGCATGAAGCATCTCTATATCCTGTCAGCATGAAGCACCCTAATTATTCAACTCGATCCAGCATGGGAAGACAGTCCCTTGAAGCAGCATGATCTAGACTGTCCACCCTGATTTAGACAGTCCTCTTGCTCCTGATTTAGCAGTCCTCTTGTCTCTGATCTAGACAGTCCTCTTGTCTTTCTGGGATTTAGACAGTTCTCTTGTCTCTGTGATTTAGACAGTCCTCTTGTCTCTGTGATTTAGACAGTCCTCTTCTCTCCCTGTGATCTAGACAGTCCTCTTGTCTCTGTGATTTAGACAGTCCTCTTGTCTCTGTGATCTAGACAGTCCTCTTGTCTCTCTGTGATTTAGACAGTCCTCTTGTCTCTGTGATTTAGACAGTCCTCTTGTCTCTGTGATCTAGACTGTCCTCTTGTCTCTGTGATTTAGACTGTCCTCTTGTCTCTGTGATTTAGACAGTCCTCTTGTCTCTGTGATCTAGACAGTCCTCTTCTCTCTCTCTGTGATTTAGACAGTCCTCTTGTCTCTGTGATTTAGACAGTCCTCTTGTCTCTGTGATTTAGACAGTCCTCTTGTCTCTGTGATCTAGACTGTCCTCTTGTCTCTCTGTGATTTAGACAGTCCTCTTGTCTCTGTGATTTAGACAGTCCTCTTGTCTCTGTGATCTAGACAGTCCTCTGTGATTTAGACAGTCCTCTCTCTCTGTGATTTAGACTGTCCTCTTGTCTCTGTGATTTAGACAGTCCTCTTGTCTCTGTGATTTAGACAGTCCTCTTGTCTCTGTGATCTAGACAGTCCTCTTGTCTTTCTGGATTTGACAGTCCTCTTGTCCTGAGACAGGGTCTCTTCAATCTCATGTTAAAGACAGTCCTCTTGTCCTGTGATAAAGACAGTCCTCTTCTCTCCTCTGTGATTTAGACAGTCCTCTTGTCTCTCTCCTGTTTTCTAGACAGTCCTCTTCTCTCTCCTCTGTGATTTAGACAGTCCTCCCCTCTCCTGTGTTTTCTAGACAGTCCTCTCTCTCTCTCTGTGATTTAAAGACCAGTCCTCTTGTCTCTCCTGTTTCCTAGAAGTCCTCTTCTCTCCTCTGTGATTTAGACAGTCCTCTTGTCTCTGTGATCTAGACAGTCCTCTTGTCTCTGTGAAGACAGTCCTCTTCTCTTCTACCTGTTAAAGACAGTCCTCTCCTCTCTCTCTGTTAAAGACCAGTCCTCTTGTCCTGTCCTGTGTTTTAAAGACCAGTCCTCTTCTCTCCTACCTGTAAAGAGAGTCTCCTCTCTCTGCATGTTGTGTTCTGATCCTGAGACAGGGTCTACAATCATCATGTTAAAGACCACCTCCTACCTGTTAAAGACCGCCTCCCCTCTCCTACCTCCTAAAGACCACCTCCCCACCTCCTACCTGTTAAAGACCGCCTCCCCTCTCCTACCTCCTAAAGACCACCTCCCCACCTCCTACCTGTTAAAGACCACCTCCCCTCTCCTACCTCCTAAAGACCACCTCCCCTCCTCCTACCTGTTAAAGACCGCCTCCCCTCTCCTACCTCCTAAAGACCACCTCTCCTCTCCTACCTGTTAAAGACCACCTCTCCTCTCCTACTTCCTAAAGACCACCTCCCCTCCTCCTACCTGTTAAAGACCATATCTCCCCCTTCTACCTGTTAAAGACCACCTCCCCTCCTTCTACCTGTTAAAGACCACCTCTCATCCTCCTACCTGTTAAAGACCACCTCTCCTCCTTCTACCTGTTAAAGACCACCTCTCCTCCTCCTACCTGTTAAAGACCACCTCTCCTCCTTCTACCTGTTAAAGACCACCTCTACTCTCCTACCTGTTAAAGACCGCCTCCCCTCTCCTACCTGTTAAAGACCGCCTCCCCTCTCCTACCTGTTAAAGACCGCCTCCCCTCTCCTACCTCCTAAAGACCACCTCTCCTCCTCCTACCTCCTAAAGACCACCTCTCCTCCTCCTACCTCCTAAAGACCACCTCTCCTCCTCCTACCTGTTAAAGACCACCTCCCCTCTCCTACCTCCTAAAGACCACCTCTACTCTCCTACCTGTTAAAGACCACCTCTCCTCCTCCTACCTGTTAAAGACCGCCTCCCCTCTCCTACCTCCTAAAGACCACCTCTCCTCCTCCTACCTCCTAAAGACCACCTCTCCTCCTCCTACCTGTTAAAGACCACCTCTCCTCCTCCTACCTGTTAAAGACCGCCTCCCCTCTCCTACCTCCTAAAGACCACCTCTCCTCCTCCTACCTGTTAGATACTACCCTCTCCCCTCCAGAGGCTGCCCCCCATCTCTCCCTCTGCGTGTGGCAGTTAGCATGTCCTCTCCCCTCCAGAGGCCGCCCCCCAACTCTCCCTCTGCGTGTTGCAGTTAGCATGTCCTCTCCCCTCCAGAGGCCGCCCCCGTCTCTCCCTCTGCGTGTGGCAGTTAGCATGTCCTCTCCCCTCCAGAGGCCGCCCCCCGTCTCTCCCTCTGCGTGTGGCAGTTAGCATGTCCTCTCCCCTCCAGAGGCCGCCCCCCGTCTCTCCCTCTGCGTGTGGCAGTTAGCATGTCCTCTCCCCTCCCGAGGCCTCCCCCGTGTCTCCCTCTGCGTGTGGCAGTTAGCATGTCCTCTCCCCTCCAGAGGCCTCCCCCGTCTCTCCCTCTGCGTGTGGTAGTTAGCATGTCCTCTCCCCTCCAGAGGCCTCCCCCATCTCTCCCTCTGCGTGTGGCAGTTAGCATGTCCTCTCCCCTCCAGAGGCCTCCCCCATCTCTCCCTCTGCGTGTGGCAGTTAGCATGTCCTCTCCCCTCCAGAGGCCTCCCCCGTCTCTCCCTCTGCGTGTGGCAGTTAGCATGTCCTCTCCCCTCCAGAGGCCTCCCCCGTCTCTCCCTCTGCGTGTGGCAGTTAGCATGTCCTCTCCCCTCCAGAGGCCTCCCCCGTCTCTCCCTCTGCGTGTGGCAGTTAGCATGTCCTCTCCCTCCAGAGGCCTCCCCCGTCTCTCCCTCTGCGTGTGGCAGTTAGCATGTCCTCTCCCCTCCAGAGGCCGCCCCCCGTCTCTCCCTCTGCGTGTGGCAGTTAGCATGTCCTCTCCCCTCCAGAGGCCTCCCCCGTCTCTCCCTCTGCGTGTGGCAGTTAGCATGTCCTCTCCCCTCCAGAGGCCTCCCCCGTCTCTCCCTCTGCGTGTGGCAGTTAGCATGTCCTCTCCCCTCCAGAGGCCTCCCCCGTCTCTCCCTCTGCGTGTGGCAGTTAGCATGTCCTCTCCCCTCCAGAGGCCTCCCCCGTCTCTCCCTCTGCGTGTGGCAGTTAGCATGTCCTCTCCCCTCCAGAGGCCCCCCGTCTCTCCCTCTGCGTGTGGCAGTTAGCATGTCCTCTCCCCTCCAGGGGCAGCTCATGTCTCTCCCTCTCGTGTTGGCAGTTAGCATGCAGCTCCCCTCAGAGGCCGCCCCCGTCTCTCCCTCTGATTGGTTTTGGATCATTCCATCTCCCCTAGAGGCCTCCCAGTCTCTCCCTCTGAGATGGAATGTGCTTTCCATACAACCTCACCGTGTCTCTCCCTCTGCGTGTGGCAGTTGCATGTCCTCTCCCCTCCAGAGGTGTCTCCCTCTGTGTGTGGCAGTTAGCATGTGTCTCCCCTGAGGCCTGTGTCTGTCCCTCTGTGTGTGGCAGTTAGCATGTCCTCTCCCGTGCGTGCGCCTCCCCCGTCTCTCCCTCTGCGTGTGGTGTTAGCATGCTCCTGTCTCCAGTGGCCGTGTGTGTCTCCCTCTGCGTGTGGCTGTGCATGTCCTCTCCCCTCCAGTGTGTCCCCCGTGTCTCCCTCTGGGTGTGGCAGTGAGCCCTTTATAATTAATATTTTTCCAAGCAGAATCAATTCGTCTACCTTTGATTAAAACATTCAGACAAACCTCTTGATATTTCTGCTTACAAAGAGACCTCTAGAATTGGAATCATTCATTCTTGTCTTTGTAGAAAATGGGAATGTTTTTCTTTCTGACGTGTAGGAAAGTAGAGTTGGCTACTAGCTGGTAACCCTGGGTTACAGCCTGACCCCTGGTTGTTTAACTGGTAACCCTGGGTTACAGCCTGACCCCTGGTCTACCTGGTCTGGGTTACAGCCTGACCCCTGGTCTAAGCTGGTCTGTGTTACATCCTGACCCCTGGTCTGTGTTACAGCCTGACCCCTGGTCTACCCTGGTCTGTGTTACATCCTGACCCCTGGTCTGTGTTACATCCTGACCCCTGGTCTGTGTTACAGCCTGACCCCTGGTCTAAGCTGGTCTGTGTTACAGCCTGACCCCTGGTCTGTGTTACAGCCTGACCCCTGGTCTAAGCTGGTCTGTGTTACAGCCTGACCCCTGGTCTGTGTTACATCCTGACCCCTGGTCTAAGCTGGTCTGTGTTACATCCTGACCCCTGGTCTGTTTTCCAGCCTGAATTTGTCTAGCTGGTCTGTGTAAAACATTCTAAACCCCTGGTCTGTGTTACAGCCTGACCCCTGGTCATTCATTCTGGTCTTTGTAGAAAATCCTGACCCCTGGTCTGATGATTAGGACAGCCTGACCCCTGGTCTACCCTGGTCTGTGTTACATCCTGACCCCTGGTCTGTGTTACATCCTGACCCCTGGTCTGTGTTACAGCCTGACCCCTGGTCTAAGCTGGTCTGTGTTACATCCTGACCCCTGGTCTGTGTTACATCCTGACCCCTGGTCTGTGTTACAGCCTGACCCCTGGTCTGTGTTACAGCCTGACCCCTGGTCTGTGTTACATCCTGACCCCTGGTCTGTGTTACAGCCTGACCCCTGGTCTAAGCTGGTCTGTGTTACATCCTGACCCCTGGTCTGTGTTACAGCCTGACCCCTGGTCTGTGTTACAGCCTGACCCCTGGTCTAAGCTGGTCTGTGTTACAGCCTGACCCCTGGTCTGTGTTACAGCCTGACCCCTGGTCTAAGCTGGTCTGTGTTACAGCCTGACCCCTGGTCTAAGCTGGTCTGTGTTACATCCTGACCCCTGGTCTGTGTTACAGCCTGACCCCTGGTCTGTGTTACATCCTGACCCCTGGTCTGTGTTACATCCTGACCCCCCCTGGTCTGTGTTACAGCCTGACCCCTGCTCTAAGCTGGTCTGTGTTACAGCCTGACCCCTGGTCTGTGTTACATCCTGACCCCTGGTCCACCTGGTCTGGTCCCCATTCACACACACAATACACCGGAGTTGCGTCGGCCGAGGAGGCCCTGAATAGGGTCATGTCATTTGGCCACATTGAGAAATGAGAGGAAGGGGGGTACGGGAGTGTGTGTGAGAGAGAGAGAGAGAGAGAGAGGGGTTCACACACATCCCTCAACTTATGCGGTAACTGGACGACATAGTTGGGCAGGGAGTAACTGCGTAAGATTTAGATTTTTTGGGTGCAGGGGGAATGGTACTAGTGTGTGTGTGTGTGTGTGTGTGTGTGTGTGTGTGTGTGTGTGTGTGTGTGTGTGTGTGTGTGTGTGTGTGTGTGTGTGTGTGTGTGTGTGTGTGTGTGTGTGTGTGTGTGTGTGTGTGTGTGTGTGTGTGTGTGTGTGTGTGTGTGTGTGTGAGACCAGTAGTAAACAGCCTTATGACACTGCCTCTCCACTTTAAATGGAACAATATAATCATTTCCCCTTAAAGCTTCTCTGTTTCTGCTGTTTGCTTTTGAAAGGCAACATTGTTCTGCATCCTAAATGGCACCCATAGTGCACTATGTAGGGAATAGGGTTCCATAGGGCTCTGGTCTAAAGTAGTGCACTATGTAGGGAATAGGGTTCCATAGGGCTCTGGTCTAAAGTAGTGCACTATGTAGGGAATAGGGTTCCATAGGGCTCTGGTCTAAAGTAGTGCACTATGTAGGGAATAGGGTTCCATAGGGCTCTGGTCTAAAGTAGTGTACTATGTAGGGAATAGGGTTCCATAGGGCTCTGGTCTAAAGTAGTGCACTATGTAGGGAATAGGGTTCCATAGGGCTCTGGTCTAAAGTAGTGCACTATGTAGGGAATAGGGTTCCATAGGGCTCTGGTCTAAAGTAGTGCACTATGTAGGGAATAGGGTTCCATAGGGCTCTGGTCTAAAGTAGTGCACTATGTAGGGAATAGGGTTCCATAGGGCTCTGGTCTAAAGTAGTGCACTATGTAGGGAATAGGGTTCCATAGGGCTCTGGTCTAAAGTAGTGCACTATGTAGGGAATAGGGTTCCATAGGGCTCTGGTCTAAAGTAGTGCACTATGTAGGGAAAGGGTTCCATAGGGCTCTGGTCTAAAGTAGTACTTTGGGACCAGGTTCCATAGGGCTCCTAAAGCATCCAACAAGGGAATAGGGTTCCAAGGGCTCTGGTCTAAAGTAGTGCACTAGGGAATAGGGTTCCAAGGGCTCTGTCTAAAGTCTGACTGGAGGAAAGAGTGCTATTTGGGACCAGGCCCTTGTCCTGCATCCAACAAACGACTTAATCCTATTACTCACATTCCAATTGAATCTGACTGGAGGAAAGAGGCTTTTCAGAGGGCTAACAACTCCTATATAATACACTGAGACTGATGCTAACAACTCCTATATAATACACTGAGACTGATGCTAACAACTCCTATATAATACACTGAGACTGATGCTAACTCCTATATAATACACTGAGACTGATGCTAACTCCTATATAATACACTGAGACTGATGCTAACAACTCCTATATAATACACTGAGACTGATGCTAACTCCTCCTATATAATACACTGAGGCTGATGCTAACTCCTCCTATATAATACACTGAGGCTGATGCTAACTCCTCCTATATAATACACTGAGACTGATGCTAACAACTCCTATATAATACACTGAGACTGATGCTAACTCCTATATAATACACTGAGACTGATGCTAACTCCTATATAATACACTGAGACTGATGCTAACAACTCCTATATAATACACTGAGACTGATGCTAACTCCTCCTATATAATACACTGAGGCTGATGCTAACTCCTCCTATATAATACACTGAGGCTGATGCTAACTCCTCCTATATAATACACTGAGGCTGATGCTAACTCCTCCTATATAATACACTGAGACTGATGCTAACTCCTATATAATACACTGAGACTGATGCTAACTCCTCCTATATAATACATTAAGACTGAAGCTAACTCCTCCTATATAATATACTGAGACTGATGCTAACCCCTCCTATATAATACACTGAGACTGATGCTAACTCCTCCTATATAATACACTGAGACTGATGCTAACTCCTATATAATACACTGAGACTGATGCTAACTCCTACTATATAATACACTGAGACTGATGCTAACTCCTCCTATATAATACACTGAGACTGATGCTAACTCCTCCTATATAATACATTAAGACTGAAGCTAACTCCTCCTATATAATATACTGAGACTGATGCTAACCCCTCCTATATAATACATTAAGACTGAAGCTAACTCCTCCTATATAATATACTGAGACTGATGCTAACCCCTCCTATATAATACACTGAGACTGCTGCTAACACTTCCTATATAATACACTGAGGCTGATGCTAACTCCTCCTATATAATAACTAACCTAACTCTGTGCTGCAGCAGTCTAACACTGTACCCCCCCCCCAAACACGGCCCTGTGCCCCCCGGTGACAATGTTTTGTTTTCTGTCCTCTCACTACACTGCTGATTTAAAAAAAAAAAACATCTTCAAGCTTTGATTATTTGAGTCAGCTCTGTCGTGTAAGGACAAATAAACAGAACAGAACAGACTAGGGTTGGCAGCTCCTATATAATACACTGAGACTGATGCTAACAGCTCCTATATAATATACTGAGACTGATGCTAACAGCTTCTATATAATACACTGAGACTGCTGCTAACACTTCCTATATAATACACTGAGACTGATGCTAACAGCTCCTATATAATACACTGAGACTGATGCTAACAGCTCCTATATAATACACTGAGACTGATGCTAACAGCTCCTATATAATACACTGAGACTGATGCTAACAGCTCCTATATAATACACTGAGACTGATGCTAACAGCTCCTATATAATACACTGAGACTGATGCTAACAGCTCCTATATAATATACTGAGACTGATGCTAACAGCTTCTATATAATACACTGAGACTGCTGCTAACACTTCCTATATAATACACTGAGACTGATGCTAACAGCTCCTATATAATACACTGAGACTGATGCTAACTCCTCCTATATAATATACTGACACTGATGCTAACAGCTTCTATATAATACACTGAGACTGCTGCTAACACTTCCTATATAATATACTGAGACTGATGCTAACTCCTCCTATATAATATACTGAGACTGATGCTAACAACTCCTATATAATACACTGAGACTGATGCTAACAGCTCCTATATAATACACTGAGACTGGGGGGGTTGGCAGCTCCTATATAATACACTGAGACTGAGGAGGGGGGTTGGCAAACCCTAGTCTGTCGAAGCTGCTGCTGGATGTGAATACAATACTTGAAGTTTCTGTCTGCCTTTCTGTGTATCTGTCTGCCTATCTGTGTATCTGTCTGTTTCTGTGTATCTGTCTGCCTATCTGTGTATCTGTCTGTCTATCTGTGTATCTGTCTGCCTATCTGTGTATCTGTCTGCCTATCTGTATCTGTCTGCCTATTTGTCTCTGTCTGCCTATCTGTGTATGTGTCTCTGTCTGCCTATCTGAGTATTTGTCTCTGTCTGCCTATCTTTGTATGTGTCTCTGTCTGCCTATCTGTGTATTTGTCTCTGTCTGCCTTTCTGCGTATGTGTTTTTCACTCTGTCGGCCTGTCTATCATCCTCTTAACTGTCTCTCTCTCTGTGTTTCAGATTGTGTATATATGGAGAGCCGCAGGCCCAACACTCCCTATTTCATATGTAGCATTCAGGATTTTAAACTGGTGAGTACTAGCCTTTTCATTTTTAATGAACCTTTATGTAACTAAGCAAGTCAGTTATGAACACATTCTTATTTTACAATGACGTCCTACCCCGGCTTAATCCCCACCGTAACCCGGACGACGCTGGGTCAATTGTACGCCACACTATGGGACTCCAGATTACGGCCGGTTGCGATACAGCCCGGGATCGAACCAGGGTGTCACCAATGAGATGCAGTGGTCTTCTCACTTGGGGTTATTCTGTCCTAAAGCATCTTGAGAAGTATACAGTAAAGAACTGCAACGCTGCTGGGTTTTTCACGCTCCAGATTATGATATTTCAACATCCAGACAACTGGCCGAGTCAACCGCATCTCTGTGGAACGGTTTTGACATTTATTGGAGAAACAAAAATAAACATTGCCTATTTTTATATATGTATATATAATAATAATGACAATTACAACAATACTGAATGAACAATGAACACTTTTATTTTAACTTGATATAATATAGAAAATATATTTAGTCTCAAATAAATAATGAAACATGTTCAATTTGTTTTAAATAATGCAACAACAAAGTGTTGAGAGAAGAAAGTAAAAGTGCAATATGTGCCATGTAAAAAAGCTAACGTTTCAGTTCCTTGCTCAGAACATGAGAACATATGAAAGCTGGTGGTTCCTTTTAACATGAGTCTTCAATATTCCAAGGCAAACTGCTGCATATACCCTGACTTTGCTTGCACAGAACGCAAGAGAAGTGATGCAATTTCCCTAGTTAATATTGCCTGCTAACATGAATTTCTTTTAACTAAATATGCAGGTAAAAAATATATTCTTCTGTGTATTGATTTTAAGAATGGCATTGATGTTTATGGTTTGGTACATTTGTGAAACGATTATGCTTTTTTCTGCGAATGCGCTTTTGTTAAATCACCCGTTTGGCGAAGTTGAAGTAGGCTGTGATTCGATGATAATCAGTGCGGTACCTGTTCATTTATGTGCAACGCAGGACAAGATAGTTAACCTAGTAATATCATCAACTGTGTAGTTAACTAGTGATTATGTTAAGATTGATTGTTTAATGCTAGCTAGCAACTTACCTTTTGACGCTGCACTCGTGTAACAGGTGGTCAGCCTGCCACGCAGTCTCCTCATGGATTGCTATGTAATCGGCCATAATCGGCGTCCAAAATGCCAAAATGACCTATGAAAACTTGAAATGGGCCCTAATTAATCGGCCAAACCGATGAATCGGTCGACCTCTAAACTCAATACTAGGAAGGTGTGTTCTTGATGTTTGGCATACTCAGTGTATTTGCAGACAGCCACGGTTTTCCTCTGTTATATATGGATGGCAGATGGAACACATGTGGATGGAGAATACCATCTCTCATTGGTGGAGAAAGGTTCTGTCCGATGACCTCATCACTACTGTCTGATCACCAAGAACTGTTGATACTGTTGATTAGAACTGCTGCTAGAGATCTACTCATTGGTGGAGAAAGGTTCTGTCCGATGACCTCATCACTACTGTCTGATCACCAAGAACTGTTGATACTGTTGATTAGAACTGCTGCTAGAGATCTACTCATTGGTGGAGAAAGGTTCTGTCCGATGACCTCATCACTACTGTCTGATCAACAAGAACTGTTGATACTGTTGATTAGAACTGCTGCTAGAGATCTACTCATTGGTGGAGAAAGGTTCTGTCCGATGACCTCATCACTACTGTCTGATCAACAAGAACTGTTGATACTGTTGATTAGAACTGCTGCTAGAGATCTACTCATTGGTGGAGAAAGGTTCTGTCCGATGACCTCATAACTACTGTCTGATCAACAAGAACTGTTGATACTGTTGTTGTCTAACACTTTCCTCGTGTGTTTTCCTTCTAATTCTATCCTATTATATATTTCAGTTTATTTGGTATTTTAGCCCAATTTTCTCTAATGTTGTGGGGTTTTCTTCATGTCACAGTAGGTACTGGACTTAAATGGCGTAGAGGAAACAGACGGGAGAACTCCTAGAGTTAATTTAGTGTAAAGGAGAATAGTGATGGTGTAATGTCAATTATTGATTTGATTAGTGATGTTTCTTTCTCAGTTGTGTCGACAATGTGTGTGTCTGTGAGAAGCTTTCCTATAAAAACACAGGATACATACAGTGGATTAGGAAAGTATTCAGACCCCTTCCCTTTTCCACGTTACAGCCTTATTCTAAAATTGATTAAATAAATAAAAAATCCTCATCAATCTATACACAATGCCCCATAATGACAAAGAAAAAACAGGTTTTTAGAAATGTTTGTGAATTTATAAAAATTTAAATAAAAAGTATTCAGACCCTTGGCTGAAGATGTTGAGATGTTTCTACAACTTGATTTGGAGACCACCTGTGGTAAATTAAAAAATGTTGACATGATTTGGAAAGGAACACACATGTCTATATAAGGTCCCACAGTTGACAATTCATGTCGGAGTAAAAGCCATGAGGTTGAAGGAATTGTCCGTAGAGCTCTGAGACAGGATGGTATCGAGGCACAGATCTGGGGAAGGGTAGCAAAACATTTCCGCAGCATTGAAGGTCCCCAAGAACACAGGGGCCTCCATCATTCTGAAATGGATGAAGATTGGAACAACCAAGACTTCCTAGAGCTGGCTGCCTGGCCAAACTGAGTAATCGGGGAGGAGAAGGGAGAAGTTTACCAAACCTGCACCTAAAGGATTCTCAGAGAAACAAGATTCTGTGGTCTGATGAAACCATTTGGGCTTTAATGCCAAGTGTCACATCTGGAGGAAACCTGGCACCATCTCTACGGTGAAGCATGGTGGTGGCAGCATCATGCTGTGGGGATGTTTTTCAGCAGCAGGGACTGGGAGACTAGTCAGGATCGAGGGAAAGACGAATGGAGCAAAATACAGGGAGATTCGTGATGAAAACCTGCTCCAGAGCGCTCAGGACCTCAGACTGGGACGAAGGTTCACCTTCCAACAGAACAACAACCCTAAGCACACAGCCAAGACAGCACCGGATTTGCTTCAGGTCTCTGAATGTTCTTGAGTGGCCCAGACTTGAACCCGATCGAACATCTGTGGTCCTTCTGTAGCTCAGTTGGTAGAGCATGGCGCTTGTAACGCCAGGGTAGTGGGTTCGATCCCCGGGACCACCCATACGTAGAATGTATGCACACATGACTGTAAGTCGCTTTGGATAAAAGCGTCTGCTAAATGGCATATATTATTATATTATTTATCTGGTCTAACAGAAGTAGGCCTAATCATCCAGGAGGGAGAGAACATGAGCCTCTCATCCTCGTCTCTCTCTCACTGCTAATGAACAAACTGCCATCTGCATGTGTGGAGCAACACCTACCCACTTAGTCTCATTGTGTGTTAATGAGGAGGGGAGAGAGAGACCCGAGGCGAAGAGAGACCCGAGGCGAAGAGAGACCCGAGGCGAAGAGAGACCCGAGGCGAGGCGAAGAGAGACGCGAGGCGAGGCGAAGAGAGACCCGAGGCGAGGCGAAGAGAGACCCGAGGCGAGGCGAAGACAGACCCGAGGCGAGGCGAAGACAGACCCGAGGCGAGGAGAAGACAGACCCGAGGCGAGGCGAAGAGAGACCCGAGGCGAGGCGAAGACAGACCCGAGGCGAGGCGAAGAGAGACCCGAGGCGAGGCGAAGAGAGACCCGAGGCGAGACGAAGAGAGACCCGAGGCGAGGCGAAGAGAGACCCGAGGCGAGGCGAAGAGAGACCCAAGGCGAAGAGAGACCCGAGGCGAAGAGAGACCCGAGGCGAGGCGAAGAGAGACCCGAGACACCGTACAAGCTTGTACACTTCTCTCACCTCATTCTATCTCGAACCCTTCTCCAGTGTCAACCTCCATTAGTCCAGCCAGCCTGACACACTGCAATCTCCATTAGTCCAGCCAGCCCAGCAGCTGTCTGTCACACTGCAATCTCCATTAGTCCAGCCAGCCCAGCAGCTGCTTGACACACTGCAAACTCCATTAGTCCAGTCAGCCCAGCAACTGCTTGACACACTGCATCTCCATTAGTCCAGTCAGCCCAGCAACTGCTTGACACACTGCAATCTCCATTAGTCCAGCCAGCCTGACACACTGCAATCTCCATTAGTCCACCCAGCCTGACACACTGCAACCTCCATTAGTCCACCCAGCCTGACACACTGCAATCTCCATTAGTCCAGCCAGCCTGACACACTGCAATCTCCATTAGTCCAGCCAGCCTGACACACTGCAACCTCCATTAGTCCACCCAGCCTGACACACTGCAACCTCCATTAGTCCACCCAGCCTGACACACTGCAATCTCCATTAGTCCACCCAGCCTGACACACTGCAACCTCCATTAGTCCACCCAGCCTGACACACTGCAACCTCCATTAGTCCACCCAGCCTGACACACTGCAATCTCCATTAGTCCAGCCAGCCTGACACACTGCAACCTCCATTAGTCCAGCCAGCCAGCCTGACACACTGCAACCTCCATTAGTCCAGCCAGCCAGCCTGACACACTGCAACCTCCATTAGTCCAGCCAGCCTGACACACTGCAACCTCCATTAGTCCACCCAGCCTGACACACTGCAACCTCCATTAGTCCAGCCAGCCTGACACACTGCAACCTCCATTAGTCCAGCCAGCCTGACACACTGCAACCTCCATTAGTCCAGCCAGCCAGCCTGACACACTGCAACCTCCATTAGTCCAGCCAGCCAGCCTGACACACTGCAACCTCCATTAGTCCAGCCAGCCTGACACACTGCAACCTCCATTAGTCCACCCAGCCTGACACACTGCAACCTCCATTAGTCCAGCCAGCCTGACACACTGCAACCTCCATTAGTCCAGCCAGCCTGACACACTGCAACCTCCATTAGTCCAGCCAGCCAGCCTGACACACTGCAACCTCCATTAGTCCACCCAGCCTGACACACTGCAACCTCCATTAGTCCAGCCAGCCTGACACACTGCAACCTCCATTAGTCCAGCCAGCCAGCCTGACACACTGCAACCTCCATTAGTCCAGCCAGCCTGACACACTGCAACCTCCATTAGTCCAGCCAGCCTGACACACTGCAACCTCCATTAGTCCACCCAGCCTGACACACTGCAACCTCCATTAGTCCAGCCAGCCTGACACACTGCAACCTCCATTAGTCCAGCCAGCCTGACACACTGCAACCTCCATTAGTCCAGCCAGCCAGCCTGACACACTGCAACCTCCATTAGTCCACCCAGCCTGACACACTGCAACCTCCATTAGTCCACCCAGCCTGACACACTGCAACCTCCATTAGTCCAGCCAGCCTGACACACTGCAACCTCCATTAGTCCAGCCAGCCTGACACACTGCAACCTCCATTAGTCCAGCCAGCCTGACACACTGCAACCCAGCTAAAAGCAACAGGCCATAAAGCTAAGCTATTATACACGCCCTCACTGCCATTTGGCATTTAAATGCCATCCTTCAGCAGCAGCAGCAGCGCCCAGATAATTAGTGCAGCAAGGCTGAAGCCAGCAGTTGATAACATGGCTTTCCAGCAGTGTTTACCAATGTGATACTTCGTTAGTTCCTGTCTCAGACTGATCATGAACTAGAGCAGGGTCCCTTCAGACTCCTCCTCTGACATTATCCCCTGTTCACCCTTTTAAAAATACCAGATAGGCCTTGTAGAGAAAAAGAGAAGGGGAGAGGGAGCATTCTCTGAAGTGATGGACATGGGGGAGGATATATAGATATATAGATGAGAATATATGATGAAACTATATAGATATTACCTTTAGATGAGAATACATGATGAAACTAGAGATATTAACGTTAGATTTGGAGGTCATTGCAGTGATCAATAAACGGATCAATAAATGGACCGTTACGTTCAATTCCTTTACTTGGCGACAGTGTTAGTCCTGACTGACTGCTCCTTGTTAGTCCTGACTGACTGACTGCTCCTTGTTAGTCCTGACTGACTGACTGCTCCTTGTTAGTCCTGACTGACTGACTGCTCCTTGTTAGTCCTGACTGACTGACTGCTCCTTGTTAGTCCTGACTGACTGCTCCTTGTTAGTCCTGACTGACTGACTGCTCCTTGTTAGTCCTGACTGACTGACTGCTCCTTGTTAGTCCTGACTGACTGACTGCTCCTTGTTAGTCCTGACTGACTGACTGCTCCTTGTTAGTCCTGACTGACTGCTCCTTAGTCCTGACTGACTGACTGCTCCTTTACTGACTGACTGCTCCTTGTTAGTCCTGACTGACTGACTGTTCCTTGTTAGTCCTGACTGACTGACTGCTCCTTGTTAGTCCTGACTGACTGACTGCTCCTTGTTAGTCCTGACTGACTGACTGCTCCTTGTTAGTCCTGACTGACTGCTCCTTGTTAGTCCTGACTGACTGACTGCTCCTTGTTAGTCCTGACTGACTGACTGCTCCTTGTTAGTCCTGACTGACTGACTGCTCCTTGTTAGTCCTGACTGACTGACTGACTGCTCCTTGTTAGTCCTGGCTGACTGCTCCTTGTTAGTCCTGACTGACTGACTGCTCATTGTTAGTCCTGGCTGACTGCTCCTTGTTAGTCCTCCTGACTGACTGCTCCTTGTTAGACCTCCTGATTGACTGCTCCTTGTTAGACCTCCTGACTGACTGCTCCTTGTTAGTCCTGACTGACTGACTGCTCATTGTTAGTCCTGGCTGACTGCTCCTTGTTAGTCCTCCTGACTGACTGCTCCTTGTTAGACCTCCTGACTGACTGCTCCTTGTTAGTCCTGACTGACTGACTGCTCCTTGTTAGTCCTGACTGACTGACTGCTCCTTGTTAGTCCTGACTGACTGACTGCTCCTTGTTAGTCCTGACTGACTGACTGCTCCTTGTAAAGGTAACTTACAGTATTAGTCCTCCTGACTGACTGCTCCTTGAAAGGTAACTTACAGTATTAGTCCTGACTGACTGACTGATCCTTGTAAAGGTAACTTACAGTATTAGTCCTGACTGACTGACTGCTCCTTGTAAAGGTAACTTACAGTATTTGTCCTGACTGACTGACTGACTGCTCCTTGTAATGGTAACTTACAGTATTAGTCCTGACTGACTGACTGACTGACTGCTCTTTGTAAAGGTAACTTACAGTGTTAGTCCTGACTGACTGACTGACTGCTCCTTGTAAAGGTAACGTACAGTATTAGTCCTGACTGACTGACTGACTGACTGCTCTTTGTAAAGGTAACTTACAGTGTTAGTCCTGACTGACTGACTGCTCCCTGTAAAGGTAACGTACAGTATTAGTCCTGACTGACTGACTGACTGCTCCTTGTAAAGGTAACTTACAGTATTAGTCCTGACTGACTGACTGACTGCTCCTTGTAAAGGTAACGTACAGTATTAGTCCTGACTGACTGACTGACTGACTGCTCTTTGTAAAGGTAACTTACAGTGTTAGTCCTGACTGACTGACTGCTCCCTGTAAAGGTAACTTACAGTATTAGTCCTGACTGACTGACTGACTGCTCCTTGTAAAGGTAACGTACAGTATTAGTCCTGACTGACTGACTGACTGACTGACTGACTGACTGACTGACTGACTGACTGCTCTTTGTAAAGGTAACTTACAGTGTTAGTCCTGACTGACTGACTGCTCCCTGTAAAGGTAACTTACAGTATTAGTCCTGACTGACTGACTGCTCCTTGTAAAGGTAACGTACAGTATTAGTCCTGACTGACTGACTGACTGACTGCTCTTTGTAAAGGTAACTTACAGTGTTAGTCCTGACTGACTGACTGACTGACTGCTCCTTGTAAAGGTAACTTACAGTATTAGTCCTGACTGACTGACTGACTGACTGCTCCTTGTAAAGGTAACTTACAGTATTAGTCCTGACTGACTGACTGCTCCTTGTAAAGGTAACTTACAGTATTAGTCCTGACTGACTGACTGCTCCTTGTAAAGGTAACTTACAGTATTAGTCCTGACTGACTGACTGCTCCCTGTAAAGGTAACTTACAGTATTAGTCCTGATTGACTGACTGACTGACTGCTCCTTGTAAAGGTAACTTACAGTATTAGTCCTGACTGACTGACTGCTCCCTGTAAAGGTAACTTACAGTATTAGTCCTGACTGACTGACTGACTGCTCCCTGTAAAGGTAACTTACAGTATTAGTCCTGACTGACTGACTGACTGCTCCTTGTAAAGGTAACTTACAGTATTAGTCCTGACTGACTGACTGCTCCCTGTAAAGGTAACTTACAGTATTAGTCCTGACTGACTGACTGCTCCCTGTAAAGGTAACTTACAGTGTTAGTCCTGACTGACTGACTGCTCCCTGTAAAGGTAACTTACAGTATTAGTCCTGACTGACTGACTGACTGCTCCTTGTAAAGGTAACTTACAGTGTTAGTCCTGACTGACTGACTGACTGCTCCT
>NC_060182.1:5480597-5485597 GCF_021184085.1 Oncorhynchus gorbuscha | reverse complement strand
GGAGTGGGCTCACTCACAATTTTGCCCAAGAACACAGCTATGAATAAAGAATGGTACCAACACATCCTCCGAGAGCAACTTCTCCCAACCATCCAGGAACAGTTTGGTGACGAACAATGCCTTATCCGGCATGATGGAGCACCTTGCCATAAGGCAAAAGTGATAACTAAGTGGCTCGGGGAACAAAACATCAATATTTTGGTTCCATGGCCAGGAAACTCCCCAGACCTTAATCCCATTGAGAACTTGTCAATGCTCAAGAGGCGGGTGGACAAACAAAACCATATCTACAGCTGTACATATCAGTCTACCATATCTACAGCTGTACATATCAGTCTACCATATCTACAGCTGTACATATCAGTCTACCATATCTACAGCTGTACATATCAGTCTACCATATCTACAGCTGTACATATCAGTCTACCATATCTACAGCTGTACATATCAGTCTACCATATCAGTCTACCATATCTACAGCTGTACATATCAGTCTACCATATCAGTCTACCATATCTACAGCTGTACATATCAGTCTACCATATCTACAGCTGTACATATCAATCTACCATATCAGTCTACCATATCTACAGCTGTACATATCAATCTACCATATCAGTCTACCATATCTACAGCTGTACATATCAGTCTACCATATCTACAGCTGTACATATCAGTCTACCATATCTACAGCTGTACATATCAGTCTACCATATCTACAGCTGTACATATCAGTCTACGTATGGTCCTTCTGTAGCTCAGTTGGTAGAGCATGGCGCTTGTAACGCCAGGGTAGTGGGTTCGATCCCCGGGACCACCCATACGTAGAATGTATGCACACATGACTGTAAGTCGCTTTGGATAAAAGCGTCTGCTAAATGGCATATATTATTATTATTATTACCATATCTACAGCTGTACATAACAGTCTACCATATCTACAGCTGTACATATCAGTCTTAGAGTATCGTTTTGTTGTAGATACACATATTGCACGTTGATTTATTGATGGTGTTATTTGTCTAAACCGGATTTGTCCTGACATTTAGTCATTTCTTGTTTGTTGATTGTTATTTGTGTTAGGAGCTCGTAACACAAGACGATGTGCCAAAACCAAACCACCAACGTGGCGCCGCAGTGTTGTTTAGACAGCGACTATGGCTGATATTAACGCTTGGAGTCAGCAGACCCAAATGATTTCTACTGCAGGAAAACACCTGACAGATATGTGGTGGGAAGTCACAAGGACATTAGCTAGGAAGGTATAGAAATAGGTGTGCTAGAAGGTAAACCGAGGCTAATGAAAACACTGGTAGGGAGGTATAGAAATAGGTGTGCTAGAAGGTAAACTGAGACTAATGAAAACACTGGTAGGGAGGTATAGAAATAGGTGTGCTAGAAGGTAAACCGAGGCTAATGAAAACACTGGTAGGGAGGTATAGAAATAGGTGTGCTAGAAGGTAAACCTACACTAATGAAACTGGGGAGTGAGGGAGAAAGAGAGAGAGAGAGAGAGAGAGAAGGAGCGCTTGGCTATATATAGAGAAATAGAGAGGGTTGTTTTGTTTTTTAATAATTTAGCTGTGTGTCAAGGAGCTGTGATTGATGGAGCGTTTTGTAGTCATAAGAACATGTTATAACCTCCCCTTCTCCTCTGACTCCATCCGGGGAGGTAATCACTAGACACATCTCCCATGGTCCCTTAGTCCAGCTCTGACTCCATCCGGGGAGGTAATCACTAGACACATCTCCCATGGTCCCTTAGTCCAGCTCTGACTCCATCCGGGGAGGTAATCACTAGACACATCTCCCATGGTCCCTTAGTCCAGCTCTGACTCCATCTCCCATGGTCCCTTAGTCCAGCTCTGACTCCATCTCCCATGGTCCCTTAGTCCAGCTCTGACTCCATCTCCCATGGTCCCTTAGTCCAGCTCTGACTCCATGGTCCCTTAGTCCAGCTCTGTCTCCATCTCCCATGGTCCCTTAGTCCAGCTCTGACTCCATTTCCCATGGTCCCTTAGTCCAGCTCTGACTCCATCTCCCATGGTCCAGCTCTGACTCCATGGTCCCTTAGTCCAGCTCTGACTCCATGGTCCCTTAGTCCAGCTCTGACTCCATCTCCCATGGTCCCTTAGTCCAGCTCTGACTCCATGGTCCCTTAGTCCAGCTCTGACTCCATTTCCCATGGTCCCTTAGTCCAGCTCTGACGCCATCTCCCATGGTCCAGCTCTGACTCCATGGTCCCTTAGTCCAGCTCTGACTCCATCTCCCATGGTCCAGCTCTGACTCCATGGTCCCTTAGTCCAGCTCTGACTCCATCTCCCATGGTCCAGCTCTGACTCCATGGTCCCTTAGTCCAGCTCTGACTCCATCTCCCATGGTCCCTTAGTCCAGCTCTGACTCCATTTCCCATGGTCCCTTAGTCCAGCTCTGACTCCATCTCCCATGGTCCAGCTCTGACTCCATGGTCCCTTAGTCCAGCTCTGACTCCATCTCCCATGGTCCCTTAGTCCAGCTCTGACTCCATTTCCCATGGTCCCTTAGTCCAGCTCTGACTCCATTTCCCATGGTCCCTTAGTCCAGCTCTGACGCCATTTCCCATGGTCCCTTAGTCCAGCTCTGACGCCATCTCCCATGGTCCCTTAGTCCAGCTCTGACTCCATTTCCCATGGTCCCTTAGTCCAGCTCTGACTCCATTTCCCATGGTCCCTTAGTCCAGCTCTGACTCCATCTCCCATGGTCCCTTAGTCCAGCTCTGACTCCATCTTCCATGGTCCCTAAGACCAGCTCTGACTCCATCTCCCATGGTCCCTTAGTCCAGCTCTGACGCCATCTCCCATGGTCCCTTAGTCCAGCTCTGACTCCATCTCCCATGGTCCCTTAGTCCAGCTCTGACTCCATGGTCCCTTAGTCCAGCTCTGACTCCATGGTCCCTTAGTCCAGCTCTGACTCCATCGCCCATGGTCCCTTAGTCCAGCTCTGACGCCATCTCCCTTGGTCCCTTAGTCCAGCTCTGACTCCATCTCCCATGGTCCCTTAGTCCAGCTCTGACTCCATCTCCCATGGTCCCTTAGTCCAGCTCTGACTGCATCTCCCATGGTCCCTAAGACCAGCTCTGACTCCATTTCCCATGGTCCCTTAGTCCAGCTCTGACTCCATCTCCCATGGTCCCTTAGTCCAGCTCTGACTCCATCTCCCATGGTCCCTTAGTCCAGCTCTGACTCCATCTCCCATGGTCCCTTAGTCCAGCTCTGACTCCATCTCCCATGGTCCCTTAGTCCAGCTCTGACTCCATTTCCCATGGTCCCTTAGTCCAGCTCTGACTCCATTTCCCATCTCCCATGGTCCCTTAGTCCAGCTCTGACTCCATCTTCCATGGTCCCTAAGACCAGCTCTGACTCCATCTCCCATGGTCCCTTAGTCCAGCTCTAACGCCATCTCCCATGGTCCCTTAGTCCAGCTCTGACTCCATCTCCCATGGTCCCTTAGTCCAGCTCTGACTCCATCTCCCATGGTCCCTTAGTCCAGCTCTGACTCCATGGTCCCTTAGTCCAGCTCTGACTCCATCTCCCATGGTCCCTTAGTCCAGCTCTGACTCCATCTCCCTTGGTCCCTTAGTCCAGCTCTGACTCCATCTCCCATGGTCCCTTAGTCCAGCTCTGACTCCATCTCCCATGGTCCCTTAGTCCAGCTCTGACTCCATCTCCCATGGTCCCTTAGTCCAGCTCTGACTCCATCTCCCATGGTCCCTTAGTCCAGCTCTGACTGCATCTCCCATGGTCCCTAAGACCAGCTCTGACTCCATTTCCCATGGTCCCTTAGTCCAGCTCTGACTCCATCTCCCATGGTCCCTTAGTCCAGCTCTGACTCCATCTCCCATGGTCCCTTAGTCCAGCTCTGACTCCATCTCCCATGGTCCCTTAGTCCAGCTCTGACTCCATCTCCCATGGTCCAGCTCTGACTCCATGGTCCCTTAGTCCAGCTCTGACTCCATCTCCCATGGTCCCTTAGTCCAGCTCTGACTCCATCTCCCATGGTCCCTTAGTCCAGCTCTGACTCCATCTCCCATGGTCCCTTAGTCCAGCTCTGACTCCATTTCCCATGGTCCCTTAGTCCAGCTCTGACTCCATTTCCCATCTCCCATGGTCCCTTAGTCCAGCTCTGACTCCATCTTCCATGGTCCCTAAGACCAGCTCTGACTCCATCTCCCATGGTCCCTTAGTCCAGCTCTAACGCCATCTCCCATGGTCCCTTAGTCCAGCTCTGACTCCATCTCCCATGGTCCCTTAGTCCAGCTCTGACTCCATCTCCCATGGTCCCTTAGTCCAGCTCTGACTCCATGGTCCCTTAGTCCAGCTCTGACTCCATCTCCCATGGTCCCTTAGTCCAGCTCTGACTCCATCTCCCTTGGTCCCTTAGTCCAGCTCTGACTCCATCTCCCATGGTCCCTTAGTCCAGCTCTGACTCCATCTCCCATGGTCCCTTAGTCCAGCTCTGACTCCATCTCCCATGGTCCCTTAGTCCAGCTCTGACTCCATCTCCCATGGTCCCTTAGTCCAGCTCTGACTGCATCTCCCATGGTCCCTAAGACCAGCTCTGACTCCATTGGTCCCATGGTCCCTTAGTCCAGCTCTGACTCCATCTCCCATGGTCCCTTAGTCCAGCTCTGACTCCATCTCCCATGGTCCCTTAGTCCAGCTCTGACTCCATCTCCCATGGTCCCTTAGTCCAGCTCTGACTCCATCTCCCATGGTCCCTTAGTCCAGCTCTGACTCCATCTTCCATGGTCCCTTAGTCCAGCTCTGACTCCATTTCCCATGGTCCCTTAGTCCAGCTCTCCCATGGTCCCTTAGTCCAGCTCTGACTCCATCTCCCATGGTCCCTTAGTCCAGCTCTGACTCCATCTCCCATGGTCCCTTAGTCCAGCTCTGACTCCATCTCCCATGGTCCCTTAGTCCAGCTCTGACTCCACTCCCATGGTCCCTTAGTCCAGCTCTGAC
>NC_060182.1:5443097-5473097 GCF_021184085.1 Oncorhynchus gorbuscha | reverse complement strand
CCCTCCTTCCCTCTCTCTCGGCCCACCTCCTTCCCTCTTTCTCGGCCCACCTCCTTCCCTCTCTCTCCCTCACTCCCTCCCTGTATGGATGCCCTTGTCTCTGAGTGTGTCTGCACATAGTCCAGTAGACCCTAAATGGAGGACAGTACAATAGCCCGGGCCACTTGTCAGTGTTGGCACCTTCACATGGTCATGGCTGTGAATGTGCCAGCGAGCTTAGACACTGAGGAGACCACAGAGGAAAGAGAGAGAAGAGCTGAGTATACACACCAAGCCCCCTCCCTCTCTCTGTTTGTCTCTGACTCTGTCTCTCTCTCCCTCTGTCTATTTCTCCCCCGCTCCCTCCACACCATGTCTACTCCACTCCATAAATATTAACAAGGAGATGGCAGTGGCTCACCTGCTCCACTCCATAAATATTAACAAGGAGATGGCAGTGTCTCACCTGCTCCACTCCATAAATATTAACAAGGAGATGGCAGTGTCTCACCTGCTCCACTCCATAAATATTAACAAGGAGATGGCAGTGTCTCACCTACTCCACTCCATAAATATTAACAAGGAGATGGCAGTGTCTCACCTGCTCCACTCCATAAATATTAACAAGGAGATGGCAGTGTCTCACCTGCTCCACTCCATAAATATTAACAAGGAGATGGCAGTGTCTCACCTGCTCCACTCCATAAATATTAACAAGGAGATGGCAGTGGCTTGGCTGGCTGCTCCACTCCATAAATATTAACAAGGAGATGGCAGTGTCTCACCTGCTCCACTCCATAAATATTAACAAGGAGATGGCAGTGGCTCACCTGCTCCACTCCATAAATATTAACAAGGAGATGGCTGTGTCTCACCTGCTCCACTCCATAAATATTAACAAAGAGATGGCAGTGGCTCACCTGCTCCACTCCATAAATATTAACAAGGAGATGACTGTGTCTCACCTGCTCCACTCCATAAATATTAACAAGGAGATGGCAGTGGCTCACCTGCTCCACTCCATAAATATTAACAAGGAGATGGCTGTGTCTCACCTGCTCCACTCCATAAATATTAACAAGGAGATGGCAGTGTCTCACCTGCTCCACTCCATAAATATGAACAAGGAGATGGCAGTGTCTCACCTGCTCCACTCCATAAATATTAACAAGGAGATGGCAGTGTCTCACCTGCTCCACTCCATAAATATTAACAAGGAGATGGCAGTGTCTCACCTGCTCCACACCATAAATATTAACAAGGAGATGGCAGTGTCTCACCTGCTCCACTCCATAAATATTAACAAGGAGATGGCAGTGTCTCACCTGCTCCACTCCATAAATATTAACAAGGAGATGGCAGTGTCTCACCTGCTCCACTCCATAAATATTAATAATATATATAATATATTAACAAGGAGATGGCAGTGTCTCACCTGCTCCACTCCATAAATATTAACAAGGAGATGGCATTGGCTTGGCTGGCTGCTCCACTCCATAAATATGAACAAGAATTGCGACTGGTGGTGCTGCTCACTGATCCATAATTGCATTTCAAAATGTTCTACCGAGAGAAGCAAAGTGTGGGAGAGGGAGGGAGGGAGGGTGAGGGAGACGTGGGAAGAGAGAGAGAGAGAGGGAGGGAGGGTGGGTGAGGGAGGAGGGACCTGCCCTGGACGTTCTGCCGCCCCTCCTATCTCGGCTAAACTATGTCCAGGTGGTCGTCAAAAGGTTTTTCTCAGCTGGAAGTCGCAGGAACGGAACATAACAGCAGGGCCAGACGATGCCCTCTTTAAGGGCCAGATGATGCCCTCTTTAAGGGCCAGATGATGCCCTCTTTAAGGGCCAGATGATGCCCTCTTTAAGGGCCAGATGCCCTCTTTAAGGGTCAGATGAGGCCCTCTTTAAGGGCCAGATGATGACCTCTTAGATGATGCCCTCTTTAAGGGCCGGATGATGCCCTCTTACAAGGCCAGATGATGCCCTCTTACAGGGCCAGATGATGCCCTCTTTAAGGGCCAGATGATGCCCTCTTTAAGGGCCAGATGATGCCCTCTTTAAGGGCCAGATGATGCCCTCTTTAAGGGCCAGATGATGCCCTCTTTAAGGGCCAGATGATGCCCTCTTTAAGGGCCGGATGATGCCCTCTTAGATGATGCCCTCTTTAAGGGCCAGATGCCCTCTTTAAGGGCCAGATGATGCCCTCTTTAAGGGCCAGATGATGCCCTCTTTAAGGGCCAGATGATGCCCTCTTTAAGGGCCAGATGCCCTCTTTAAGGGTCAGATGAGGCCCTCTTTAAGGGCCAGATGATGACCTCTTAGATGATGCCCTCTTTAAGGGCCGGATGATGACCTCTTACAAGGCCAGATGATGCCCTCTTACAGGGCCAGATGATGCCCTCTTTAAGGGCCAGATGATGCCCTCTTTAAGGGCCAGATGCCCTCTTTAAGGGCCAGATGATGCCCTCTTTAAGGGCCAGATGATGCCCTCTTTAAGGGCCAGATGATGCCCTCTTTAAGGGCCGGATGATGCCCTCTTTAAGGGCCGGATGATGCCCTCTTAGATGATGCCCTCTTTAAGGGCCAGATGCCCTCTTTAAGGGCCAGATGATGCCCTCTTTAAGGGCCAGATGATGCCCTCTTTAAGGGCCAGATGATGCCCTCTTTAAGGGCCAGATGATGCCCTCTTTAAGGGCCAGATGATGCCCTCTTTAAGGGCCAGATGATGACCTCTTAAAGGGGAATTCATATCAAAAATCGTAATTTTCGTATCCTTCCAGACCTCTTCTGATTTGATTTAAGCATTGATATGGACTCAGAACATCCAATTTTGTTGTTTCTCTATGAACAATTGTAATTCTGAGAAAGAAAAAAATAATAGATTTTATAGGGTCCCCCTTTTAAATTTTTTTGTAATTTGACCTTTATTTATTTAACTAGGCAAGTCAGTTAAGAACTAATTCTTATTTACAATGACGGCCTACCCCGGGCCAAACCGTAACCCGGACGACGCTGGGACAGATAAAAGTTGAAGAGGAGAATGAGTCGCTCACGACATGTTACATTTTTCTTTTTAAAGTAGCTTTGATGCTATAAAAAACGTTGGAGACCCCTGGTCCCTCCAGCATTACCATGTTGTTGCAGCTGTGGTGTACTGGACAACACATCAGGTTGTTGGAGCACCACCGTATCCACTGTGAACTCCTGTCAGCTGTTGTATGACTCCTGTATATCTCTTACCATATTAGCATATACACCAACGATACATAATCACTTTGCGAATAAAGTAAAATATACAAGTGGTATCTAGCATAGTGTACCCCCCCAACGCCACACGGGTTTAGACTTGCTCAGCCTATCGATGTATAGATTCTTACTGTTCTGGTATCTAGCATAGTGTACCCCCCCAACGCCACACGGGTTTAGACTTGCTCAGATTTATAGATTCTTACTGTTCTGGTATCTAGCATAGTGTACCCCCCCAACACCACACTGGTTTAGACTTGCTCAGATTTATAGATTCTTACTGTTCTGGTATCTAGCATAGTGTACCCCCCCAACGCCACACGGGTTTAGACTTGCTCAGCCTATCGATGTATAGATTCTTACTGTTCTGGTATCTAGCATAGTGTACCCCCCCAACGCCACACGGGTTTAGACTTGCTCAGCCTATGTATAGATTCTTACTGTTCTGGTATCTAGCATAGTGTACCCCCAACGCCACACGGGTTTAGACTTGCTCAGATTTATAGATTCTTACTGTTCTGGTATCTAGCATAGTGTACCCCCAACACCACACTGGTTTAGACTTGCTCAGATTTATAGATTCTTACTGTTCTGGTATCTAGCATAGTGTACCCCCCCAACGCCACACGGGTTTAGACTTGCTCAGCCTATCGATGTATAGATTCTTACTGTTCTGGTATCTAGCATAGTGTACCCCCCCAACACCACACGGGTTTAGACTTGCTCAGATTTATAGATTCTTACTGTTCTGGTATCTAGCATAGTGTACCCCCCCAACGCCACACGGGTTTAGACTTGCTCAGATTTATAGATTCTTACTGTTCTGGTATCTAGCATAGTGTACCCCCCCAACGCCACACGGGTTTAGACTTGCTCAGATTTATAGATTCTTACTGTTCTGGTATCTAGCATAGTGTACCCCCCCAACGCCACACGGGTTTAGACTTGCTCAGATTTATAGATTCTTACTGTTCTGGTATCTAGCATAGTGTACCCCCCCAACGCCACACGGGTTTAGACTTGCTCAGCCTATCGATGTATAGATTCTTACTGTTCTGGTATCTAGCATAGTGTACCCCCCCAACACCACACGGGTTTAGACTTGCTCAGCCTATCGATGTATAGATTCTTACTGTTCTGGTATCTAGCATAGTGTACCCCCCAACGCCACACTGGTTGTACAGCGGGCTAGTGAAGCAGGATGTCTCAGCCGGCTGATGCTGTAGTGGTGATTGTGCCATCACAGCACAAGACAGCAGGGTCACCTTGACGATAAGACCGGGTCTGAGAGGGAAAAGGAAGTTTAGTTTTGCTAGAATGCTTTACAGTGGTGATTGTGCCATCACTGGCTAATACACCTGGGTTATACACCTGGGTTATACACCTGGGTGACACACCTGGGACAGGGTCTGAGAGGGAAAAGGAATTTGGCTTTGGCTGATACACCTGGGTGAGAATAGCACCTATTTACACCTGGGTGATACACCTGGGTGATACACCTGGGTAATACACCTGGTAATACACCTGATACACCTGGCTAATACACCTGGCTGATACACCTGGCTAATACACCTGGGTGATACACCTGGGTGATACACCTGGGTGATACACCGGTGATACACCTGGCTGATACACCTGGCTCATACACCTGGGTAATACACCTGGGTAATACACCTGAGTAATACACCTGGGTAATACACCTGGGTAATACACCTGAGTAATACACCTGGGTAATACACCTGGGTAATACACCTGGGTAATACACCTGAGTAATACACCTGAGTAATACACCTGGGTAATACACCTGGGTAATACACCTGGGTGATACACCTGGGTAATACACCTGAGTAATACACCTGGGTGATACACCTGGCTAATACACCTGGGTTATACACCTGGGTGATACACCTGGGTAATACACCTGGGTAATACACCTGGGTAATACACCTGGGTGATACACCTGGGTGACACACCTGGGTAATACACCTGGGTAATACACCTGGGTGATACACCTGGGTGATACACCTGGGTGACACACCTGCCTCAGATATATTCCCTCTCTGTTTTCCTCTGTATCGTTCTCATTTTCTCAACCTCTCCCTCCCTCCTTTTTTTCACGTGCGCGAGCGTGTGTTGGTATATCATAAATAAGCCAATCAGCTGTGCTCCACTATATGAGTCAACTGACCAGACAACACCTAATATCAAACACAATAACACTTGTCTCTCTGTCTCTCTCGCTCCACAGCCCCTAACAGCTGCTGTTATAAAGAGAGAGCACCAGCAACACCTAATAACACACATTCTGCTGGGGATTCTGAAAAATTGGTCCTGCATTATCCCAGGCTGTCTCATTTCCTGTCTTCTTTGTTGATGTGTGTGTGTGTGTGTGTGTGTGTGTGTGTGTGTGTGTGTGTGTGTGTGTGTGTGTGTGTGTGTGTGTGTGTGTGTGTGTGTGTGTGTGTGTGTGTGTGTGTGTGTGTGTGTGTGTGTGTGTGTGTGTGTGTGTGTGTGTGTGTGTGTGTGTGTGTGTGTGTGTCAGGGTTTCTGTTAGGGAAATCTGGGTCCGGACAACCTGACTGGGAACATTTAAATTTGCATTGAAGAAATGGAAGACAATCCATCTGGAATCAGGTCAGAGAGCAGAGAAAAAGAAACCTCCGACTCGGTGCATCCATCAACTCTGTGCATCCATCAACTCTGTGCATCCATCAACTCTGTGCATCCATCAACTCTGTGCATCCATCAACTCTGTGCATCCATCAACTCTGTGCATCCATCAACTCTGTGCATCCATCAACTCTGTGCATCCATCAACTCTGTGCATCCATCAACTCTGTGCATCCATCAACTCTGTGCATCCATCAACTCTGTGCATCCATCAACTCGGTGCATCCATCACCTCGGCACGTCCATCGATTAGGCGCGTCCATCGATTAGGCGCGTCCATCGATTAGGCGCGTCCATCGATTAGGCGCGTCCATCGATTAGGCGCGTCCATCGATTAGGCGCGTCCATCGATTAGGCGCGGCCTTCGATTAGGAGCATCCATCGACTCGGCCATCGATTAGGCGCTTCCATCGACTCGGCCATCGATTAGGCGCTTCCAACGACTCGGCCATCGATTAGGCGCTTCCAACGACTCGGCCATCGATTAGGCGCTTCCAACGACTCGGCCATCGATTAGGCGCATCCATCGACTCGGCCATCGATTAGGCGCTTCCAACGACTCGGCGCAGCCATCGACTCGGCGTAGCCATCGCCATCAATAAACAAGAGGTATTGGCCAAATGAGCCACATCTACGCATCCTTAAAAACAGCTATAACTAATTAACCCCACTAAAAAATATTCAGTGTGTTCTGATGTGTCGCATATAACTTTTATAGCCTAATGTTTTATTGGCGTTTACTTTTCTAAAACTTTAATTGTCCGTCTCACGGTTCAGGTGTCAGAGATTGTTTTGCACTAAAATGCATCATCCGGGAAGGCGAAGGTTCCGCTGTATAATAGGACTATTTCAACAAGCTCAGCCCTCGCCCCAGAGACAGAGATGCAAGCGGCATGCTACGATACCGACATGCTAATTTATTAGATGGCTTCTGCGTCTGCTATACAGAAGGAGGCGTATTCATTCATTTTTTAGATCCGAATATGTTTGTTTGTTTTATTCTAACGAGTAAACTCTGGAAGGCCTTAAAAGTTCTTCCTCACCTGAAGTTTACCTGTCTGAGTCAGTTGGAGGGTCGGTGGACACTGGCTCCTTAATTAAACGTTCTTCCTCACCTGAAGTTTACCTGTCTGAGTCAGTTGGAGGGTCGGTGGACACTGGCTCCTTAATTAAACGTTCTTCCTCACCTGAAGTTTACCTGTCTGAGTCAGTTGGAGGGTCTGGACACTGGCTCCTTAATTCGTTCTTCCTCACCTGAAGTTTACCTGTCTGAGTCAGTTGGAGGGTCGGTGGACACTGGCTCCTTAATTAAACGTTCTTCCTCACCTGAAGTTTACCTGTCTGAGTCAGTTGGAGGGTCGGTGGACACTGGCTCCTTAATTAAACGTTCTTCCTCACCTGAAGTTTACCTGTCTGAGTCAGTTGGAGGGTCGGTGGACACTGGCTCCTTAATTAAACGTTCTTCCTCACCTGAAGTTTACCTGTCTGAGTCAGTTGGAGGGTCGGTGGACACTGGCTCCTTAATTAAACGTTCTTCCTCACCTGAAGTTTACCTGTCTGAGTCAGTTGGAGGGTCGGTGGACACTGGCTCCTTAATTAAACGTTCTTCCTCACCTGAAGTTTACCTGTCTGAATCAGTTGGAGGGTCGGTGGACACTGGCTTCATATCATATCAGTAGCTAAATAATATCCACGCCACAACAAATCTACAGTTTATTTTGTATTTTTTAAAACTTTATTAGGGTAATATCAAAATAAGTGAAGCCAATGTTTAAAGGAAAAATACCAGCAGATTAACACAACATTATAGTCCAATTATAGTTCAAAACTTTTATAAAAGTTATTTTTAATAGAAGTTATGATAAAAAATAAAAAAATGGTGCATCTTGGGTAATTTCCCTAGCGACGTTCCGATGTTGCTGTGTTTCACCTTGGTTACCTTGTTGTTGAACACTGTTCGGTCCTTCACTGATCGAGTTGAGCCCCAAAAACAAGGGAATATGTAAATACAGTATGTTTTCACCATGTACACTGTAAATACAGTATGTTTTCACCATGTACACTGTAAATACAGTATGTTTTCACCATGTACACTGTAAATACAGTATGTTTTCACCATGTACACTGTAAATAAATGTTTTACATGTACACTGTAAATACAGTATGTTTTCACCATGTACACTGTAAATAAATGTTTTCACCATGTACACTGTAAATACAGTATGTTTTCACCATGTACACTGTAAATACAGTATGTTTTCACCGTGTACACTGTAAATACAGTATGTTTTCACCATGTACACTGTAAATACAGTATGTTTTCACCATGTACACTGTAAATACAGTATGTTTTCACCATGTACACTGTAAATACAGTATGTTTTCACCATGTACACTGTACATACAGTATGTTTTCACCGTGTACACTGTAAATACAGTATGTTTTCACCATGTACACTGTAAATACAGTATGTTTTCACCGTGTACACTGTAAATACAGTATGTTTTCACCATGTACACTGTACATACAGTATGTTTTCACCGTGTACACTGTAAATACAGTATGTTTTCACCATGTACACTGTAAATACAGTATGTTTTCACCGTGTACACTGTAAATACAGTATGTTTTCACCGTGTACACTGTAAATACAGTATGTTTTCACCTTGTACACTGTAAATACAGTATGTTTTCACCGTGTACACTGTAAATACAGTATGTTTTCACCATGTACACTGTAAATACAGTATGTTTTGGCAGCTGTATTTCGCCAAAAAAAGGTACATCATTGCTTTGGCCTTCGAGCCAAACTAAAGACAACACAAGACTCGGTAGTGAACACATCTCTCAAAACATTAAAGGTCCCGGCAGCTACATAAAGTCCTGAAAAATCCATGTTGCACCTTTCAACAGCTTCTTTATGTCTTATCATCGGGGGATTTCCTGGTGCTGTTGTTTCTGCAAGCATGGACGTGTTTAACAATTTGTCCTGGAGGTGTAACATGGCAACCTCATCGTGTTGCTAGGGGGAATTACCCCAAAATGTGCTGTTTTTGAATCTTTAATTTATAATATATATATTTTTTTAATTTTTTACAAGTTTTGAACCACACCATTTTTCATATTCATAAAAAGTAATCTACGTGTTGATTTTGCAACTTTTGCAGTTTTGTTTCCTGGGTCAAGGAAAAAGCATTTTCTGAAGCTTTTTACAGTTGGAACTTCATTTGGGCCGAAGAAAATGGCTCAACAGAATGAAAAAACAAAACCACTTGACAACTGATTTAAACTTTTCCAAAAGCCTATATGTTACAGCAATTAACAGCAAAGGCTAGTGCCTACTGTACCCAACCGATGACCGCAATGGGCTAATGATGTTTATTTTACAACAGGCCTTCTTTATAACCGACAAACTACATACGGAGCACACAATTAAAAAGACAGATCAAACTTAATTTAGTCAACAATATTGTCTTAGCAGAATGAATCAAAACAGCATGTGTGAGCAAGGAGTGAGAGAATAGTGCTGAAGGGTGAAAACCGGGATGTAGCCTATGATAGACGGCCTCTCCCGGACAAAATTGTATCCACTTTAAAAATGTATAAAATAATTGGCCAAAAGCTGGCAATTTACAGAAACCCTGGTGGGTGGGTGAGAATACCGGCGATCCTGGTGGGTGTGTGAGAACACCGGCGATCCTGGTGGGTGTGTGAGAACACCGGCGATCCTGGTGGGTGTGTGAGAACACCGGCGATCCTGGTGGGTGTGTGAGGATACCGGCGACCCTGGTGGGTGTGTGAGGATACCGGTGACCCTGGTGGGTGTGTGAGGATACCGGCGATCCTGGTGGGTGTGTGAGAACACCGGCGATCCTGGTGGGTGTGTGAGAACACCGGCGATCCTGGTGGGTGTGTGAGGATACCGGCGACCCTGTTGGGTGTGTGAGGATACCGGCGACCCTGGTGGGTGTGTGAGGATACCGGCGACCCTGGTGGGTGTGTGAGGATACCGGCGATCCTGGTGGGTGTGTGAGGATACCGGCGACCCTGGTGGGTGTGTGAGGATACCGGCGACCCTGGTGGGTGTGTGAGGATACGGGCGACCCTGGTGGGTGTGTGAGGATACCGGCGACCCTGGTGGGTGTGTGAGGATACCGGCGATCCTGGTGGGTGTGTGAGGATACCGGCGACCCTGGTGGGTGTGTGAGGATACCGGCGACCATCTCGTCTGACTACAAATAACCTGATGGAAAAGAGAAAAAAATCTCATTGGCAACGCATGGAACGAACTTGAAACATTGTATCAACTTGGTTCAGCCAGAAGCTTGAAACATTGTATCAACTTGGTTCAGCCAGAAGCTTGAAACATTGTATCAACTTGGTTCAGCCAGAAGCTTGAAACATTGTATCAACTTGGTTCAGCCAGAAGCTTGAAACATTGTATCAACTTGGTTCAGCCAGAAGCTTGGGCTAAACAAACTTGCAACATTGTATAAAATATCCTGGAGCCTCAGTTTCCTGAGCTCCTGACACACGGCTGTAGGCTGATACACCAGGGATCAGAAGGTATCAGGTAGGTCTATTTTATGACGTTTCGACTGGATCGGAGCACAACATTTTCCCCCTTTTCACGCTGTTAGTGGTTATCGACAAGGGGGGAGAGAGATGGAAAGATTTTTCTAATACATTGAGGAATTATTGTCTTTCTCAATGTGATGTAAAAACAGACTTTGCTTGCTGTTTGAGATGAAGAAAACATGACTTTGAAAAGCTCCGCTGCTCATTAGTGGTGGTGAGTTAATCAGAAATACTATCAGATCCCCAAATGGACACATTTATACACCGCATTCAGAACGTATCCAGACCCCTTGACTCTTTACAGATTTGGTTACGTTACAGACTTATTACTAAAAATGGATTAAATAGTTTTTTTCCTCATCAATCTACACACAATACCCAATAATGACATCACAATACCCCATAATGACATCACAATACCCCATAATGACATCACAATACCTTATAATGACGTCACAATACCCCATAATGACATCACAATACCCCATAATGACATCACAATACCCCATAATGGCATCACAATACCCCATAATGACATCACAATACCCCATAATGACATCACAATACCCCGTAATGACAAAGCAAAACTGTTTTATTTTATGTTTGCTAATTTATATAAAAAAATATAAAAAATGAACTATCACATTTACATAAGTATTCAGACCCTTTACTTAGCACCTTTGGCAGCGATTACAGCCTTGAGTCTTCTGGGGTATGATCCTACAAGCTTGGCACACCTGTATTTGGGGAGTTTCTTCCATTCTGCTCTGCAGATCCTCTCAAGCTCTGTCAGGTTTCATTGTCTCTCAGCTTGTTCACATCTTTGTGGATGTTCCTCCCTCCCTCTGTTTGACAGGCGAGGGGAGCAAAGGAAGAGGAATCTGTTGACAGGGAGAAAACATGTCAACATTATTAGGGTTACCATTATTATTCAGGCTGTTCGGGAGAGTGTTGTCACTGCAGTGCACTTGTCCTAGACTACACACTACCCTATACAATACCTAGACTACACACTACCCTATACAATACCTAGACTACACACTACCCTATACAATACCTAGACTACACACTACCCTATACAATACCTAGACTACACACTACCCTGTACAATACCTAGACTACACACTACCCTATACAATACCTAGACTACACACTACCCTATACAATACCTAGACTACACACTACCCTATACAATACCTAGACTACACACTACCCTATACAATACCTAGACTACACACTACCCTATACAATACCTAGACTACACACTACCCTATACAATACCTAGACTACACACTACCCTATACAATACCTAGACTACACACTACCCTATACAATACCTAGACTACACACTACCCTGTACAATACCTAGACTACACACTACCCTGTACAATAACTAGACTACACACTACCCTGTACAATACCTAGACTACACACTACCCTATACAATACCTAGACTACACACTACCCTATACAATACCTAGACTACACACTACCCTGTACAATACCTAGACTACACACTACCCTATACAATACCTAGACTACACACTACCCTGTACAATACCTAGACTACACACTACCCTGTACAATACCCTATACAATACCTAGACTACACACTACCCTGTACAATACCTAGACTACACACTACCCTGTACAATACCTAGACTACACACTACCCTATACAATACCTAGACTACACACTACCCTATACAATACCTAGACTACACACTACCCTGTACAATACCTAGACTACACACTACCCTGTACAATACCCTATACAATACCTAGACTACACACTACCCTGTACAATACCTAGACTACACACTACCCTGTACAATACCTAGACTACACACTACCCTATACAATACCTAGACTACACACTACCCTATACAATACCTAGACTACACACTACCCTGTACAATACCTAGACTACACACTACCCAGCACAACTTAAGTGAATCCTTGTGATAAAAAATCAGGAGAAAAATGTAGCCTAGTAGTAAATGTAGCCTGGTAATGAATGTAGCCTAGTAGGATAAGAGCGTCTGCTAAATTACTTAAATGTAAATGTAAATGTAGTGAATGTACCCTGGTAGTAAATGTAGCCTGGTAGTAAATGTACCCTGGTAGTAAATGTACCCTGGTAGTAAATGTAGCCTAGTAGTAAATGTAGCCTGGTAGTAAATGTAGCCTGGTAGTAAATGTAGCCTGGTAGTAAATGTAGCCCGGTAGTAAATGTAGCCTAGTAGTAAATGTAGCCCGGTAGTAAATGTAACCTGGTAGTAAATGTAGCCCGGTAGTAAATGTAGCCTGGTAGTAAATGACTAATGGCAAAAAAGATTAAAGGTGCTTTCTTCTTCCTCTGAACTTTGTCTCAACGGTCGTTCCTCATTTTCTGGTCCTGGGATGTGTGAGAACACAGCAGACGTGTGTGTGTGTGTGTGTGTGTGTGTGTGTGTGTGTGTGTGTGTGTGTGTGTGTGTGTGTGTGTGTGTGTGTGTGTGTGTGTGTGTGTGTGTGTGTGTGTGTGTGTGTGTGTGTGTGTGTGTGTGTGTGTGTGTGTGTGTGTGTGTGTGTGTGTGTGTGTGTGCTCGCCCACACACAGTGTTTTGAGAGCGTCTGTCATCCAGATGCCAGTGGTTGCAGAGCTCCTGGTATTCTGGCACATTTCTCTGGTTTTAGAGCAGGGTGAAAAACACTCAGTACTAGCAGATCCATTTCTCTGGTTTTAGAGCAGGGTGAAAAACACTCAGTACTTACTAGCAGATCCATTTCTCTGGTTTTAGAGCAGGGTGAAAAACACTCAGTACTAGCAGATCCATTTCTCTGGTTTTAGAGAAGGGTGAAAAACACTCAGTACTAGCAGATCCTTCGGTAGCAAATGTATTGAAAATGAAATACATAAATATTTAATTTGCTTTTTTTTTTAAATTGCTTTAAAAAAAATCATTTTTCTCCTTAATTTCATGGGATCCAATTGGTAGTTACAGTCTTGTCTCTTCGCTGCAACTCCCATATGGACTCGGGAGAAACCGAAGGTCTAGAGCCGTGCGTCCGCCGAAACACAACCCAGTTTCTTGTCGGGAAGCCAGCCGCACCAATGTGTCGGAGGAAACACCGTACACCCGGCGACCATGTTAGCGTGCATTGCGACCCCGGCTCACCACAGAAGTCGCTAGAGCACGGTGGGACGAGAACATCCCTTTACTCCAGGCATTGCTGAGCCAAACCCTCCCCTAACTCGGGCGACGCTGGGCCAAACCCTCCCCTAACCCGGACGATGCTGGGCCAAACCCTCCCCTAACCCGGACGACGCTGGGTCAAACCCTCCCCTAACCCGGACGACGCTGGGCCAAACCCTCCCCTAACCCGGACGACGCTGGGCCAAACCCTCCCCTAACCAGGACGACGCTGGGCCAAACCCTCCCCTAACCCGGACAACGCTGGGCCAAACCCTCCCCTAACCCGGACGACGCTGGGCCAAACCCTCCCCTAACCCGGACGACGCTGTGGGTTACGAACAGTGGGTTAACTGCCTGTTCAGGGGCAGAACGACAGATTTGTACCTTGTCAGCTCGGGGGTTTGAACTTGCAACTTTGCGGTTACTAGTCCAACACTCTAACCACTAGGCTACCCTGCCGCCCCAAATATATGTGTTCATGTTCAGTTTTTTGTATTAAAAACCATGGACACCAACCACGCTGCATATTGGTCCTCCGATCCTTCTCGCCTCTCCTCTTCAGACGAAGAGGAGGAAAGCCATGACAACTAGCAGTTATCCATACACTTTCTGTCGTTGCGGTAACGCCAGTTCGCATTGGCTCGCAAAACTACCTGTAATTTCCATCATACTGGATAGACACAGACATAACAATGGTATCCACGAGTTTATCTGGCTCTGGGGAAAGTAGATAAAGGGTCTCATTGCCAAAAATCCCAGAGTATACCTTTTAAGGTCTGAAAATGGCCTAGAACATACCAATGGTACATTGGCTAATCATTTAAAAGATTATAAAAACAGGTGTTTTAATCTCCGCATGATTACTTTGATTATAACCTTACACCGATCAAGATAAGAGTAACATGTTTACATGATTAATATTTAATTATTAGTCTGAATGTAAACTCTCTGTCTCTCTGTGCTTGTGGTTCTCAGTCAGCTCCCCCTCTCTTTCTTCTTCTCTCTAATCACATCGTGTATTAGGGCAGATTAGTCCTGCAGATCTCATCTCTGTCTCTATAGCAACAATCAGCCTGTGCTTGTTGTTCTCTGTGTGGTTGTTCGCCGTACAGCAGAGACACATCACACAGCCAGCAGGGATGTTAAGGCTCCACAATCATATGCTGCTACATGAGGTTTTAGCCTGACTGACTGTAACACCCAAGCCCAGGTGTGTTCAAAATGGCACCCTATTCCCAGAGCCCTGGTCAAAAGTAGTGCACTATGTATGGGTGGCATTTGGGAGGAACACCCAAACCTGGTTTTGCTTAGGTGTCTGTTTTGTGTTACGCCTCCCCCCCTCCCTCCCTCTAGAGAGGTACAGGTTGAAACAGTTGTACCCCCCCCCCCCCTCTCCTCTTGTCATAGCTATAAGATCAGGGTTCGCCCGGGTGGCCTTACAGCCGCCATGTTGAAGACTGACTAGAACCACATGTGGGTGCTCGTGTCAAAACGGCAGCTCCCTCGTGCAGCAGAACTGTGCTCCCCATTTCACCTCTGGGGTTACACCGGCCCCATGTCCTTGGTGGTGTGGTGCTCCACAGTCCTAGACAGAGGCCAGTCCACCTTGGCTGGCGCGACTCAGTGGCTCTCTGATTGCAGATTGGAATGTTACACAAACCCTCAGACAAAGGAAACTGCACTTCCGTAAGCCTTTCTCTCGTTTCCGGGTTGGGACATCCGTTTATGGGAAGATCTGGGAAATCCTATATCCTGTCTAAGGCATTTTCTCAATAGAAATCCTATATCGTGTCTAAGGCATTTTCTCAATAGAAATCCTATATCCTGTCTAAGGCATTTTCTCAATAGAAATCCTATATCCTGTCTAAGGCATTTTCTCAATAGAAATCCTATATCCTGTCTAAGGCATTTTCTCAATAGAAATCCTATATCCTGTCTAAGGCATTTTCTCAATAGAAATTCTATATCCTGTCTAAGGCATTTTCTCAATAGAAATCCTATATCCTGTCTAAGGCATTTTCTCAATAGAAATCCTATATCCTGTCTAAGGCATTTTCTCAATAGAAATCCTATATCCTGTCTAAGGCATTTTCTCAATAGAAATCCTATATCCTGTCTAAGGCATTTTCTCAATAGAAATCCTATATCCTGCTAAGGCATTTTCTCAATAGAAATCCTATATCCTGTCTAAGGCATTTTCTCAATAGAAAATATCCTGGCTAAGGCATTTTCTCAATAGAAATCCTATATCCTGTCTTAGGCATTTTCTCAATAGAAATCCTATATCCTGTCTAAGGCATTTTCTCAATAGAAATCCTATATCCTGTCTAAAGCATTTTCTCAATAGAAATCCTATATCCTGGCTAAGGCATTTTCTCAATAGAAATCCTATATCCTGTCTTAGGCATTTTCTCAATAGAAATCCTATATCTTGTCTAAGGCATTTTCTCAATAGAAATCCTATATCCTGTCTAAGGCATTTTCTCAATAGAAATCCTATATCCGGTGTAAAGCATATGGCATTTTCTCAATAGAAATCCTATATCCGGTGTAAAGCATATGGTATTTTCTCAATAGAAATCCTATATCCGGTGTAAAGCATATGGTATTTTCTCAATAGAAATCCTATATCCGGTGTAAAGCATATGGTATTTTCTCAATAGAAATCCTATATCCGGTGTAAAGCATATGGTATTTTCTCAATAGAAATCCTATATCCGGTGTAAAGCATATGGTATTTTCTCAATAGAAATCCTATATCCGGTGTAAAGCATATGGTATTTTCTCAATAGAAATGGAGCAAACCAAGAGAAAGTCCTGAGAAAACAGCTGCAGGTAAAGACTCGCACTTTGAAATCAAACCGGGCGTTGGACTGACCTTGGTGGACGAGTTGGAATTGCCTCCAAACTGGAAATGATGTGAAATTGTTGATAGCTAGCTAGCTAGCCAATGTGACTGTGCAGCTAGCGTCACTAATAAATCAAATCAAATCCAATTTTATTTGTCACATACACATGGTTAGCAGATGTTAATGCGAGTGTAGCGAAATGCTTGTGCTTCTAGTTCCGACAATGCAGTGATAACCAACAAGTAATCTAACTAACAATTCCAAAACTACTGTCTTATACACAGTGTAAGGGGATAAGGAATATGTACATAAGGATATATGAATGAGTGATGGTACAGAGCAGCCACTCAATGTTAGTGGTGGCTGTTTAACAGTCTGATGGCCTTGAGATAGAAGCTGTTTTTCAGTCTCTCGGTCCCAGCTTTGATGCACCTGTACTGACCTCGCCTTCTGGATGATAGCGGGGTGAACAGGCAGTGGTTCGGGTGGTTGATGTCCTTGATGATATTTATGGCCTTCCTGTAACATCGGGTGGTGTAGGTGTCCTGGAGGGCAGGTAGTTTGCCCCCGGTGATGCGTTGTGCAGACCTCACTACCCTCTAGAGAGCCTTACGGTTGAGGGCGGAGCAGTTGCCGTACCAGGCGGTGATACAGCCCGCCAGGATGCTCTCGATTGTGCATCTGTAGAAGTTTGTGAGTGCTTTTGGTGACAAGCCGAATTTCTTCAGCCTCCTGAGGTTGAAGAGGCGCTGCTGCGCCTTCTTCACGCCGCTGTCAGTGTGAGTGGACCACTAGAAGTTGTAGAAAGTCCTTTGGCTACAACTAGCTAGATAACTAACTAGCTAGCTAACAAGATGTTGAAGAAAGAATTTGATTTCACACTCAACACGCTCACGTAACTAACCTTACACCATACTCCCGATGTCATCGAGCCAAATGTTTAGCTTGCTAGCTAGCTAAACTGTTAGCGTTGTTGCTAGCTACCTTGATTCCTAACTTGTGCTTGCGTTGGCTACTAACTATCAGTCTCACCAAACACACCTGATGACATGTTTGACAAGATGTAGGCTAGTTAGCTTTCAATCCCTGCTAGCTAGCTTGATTCCTAACTTGTGCTTGCGTTGGCTACTAACTATCAGTCTCACCAAACACACCTGATGACATGTTTGACAAGATGTAGGCTAGTTAGCTTTCAATCCCTGCAGCTAGCTTGATTCCTAACTTGTGCTTGCGTTGGCTACTAACTATCAGTCTCACCAAACACACCTGATGACATGTTTGACAAGATGTAGGCTAGTTAGCTTTCAATCCCTGCTAGCTAGCTTGATTCCTAACTTGTGCTTGCGTTGGCTACTAACTATCAGTCTCACCAAACACACCTGATGACATGTTTGACAAGATGTAGGCTAGTTAGCTTTCAATCCCTGCTAGCTAGCTTGATTCCTAACTTGTGCTTGCGTTGGCTACTAACTATCAGTCTCACCAAACACACCTGATGACATGTTTGACAAGATGTAGGCTAGTTAGCTTTCAATCCCTGCTAGCTAGCTTTCAATCCCTGCTAGCTAGCTTTCAATCCCTGCTAGCTAGCTTTCAATCCCTGCTAGCTAGCTTTCAATCCCTGCTAGTTAGCTTTCAATCCCTGCTAGCTAGCTTTCAATCCCTGCTAGCTAGCTTTCAATCCCTGCTAGTTAGCTTTCAATCCCTGCTAGCTAGCTTGTTTCAACTCTTGATTTGTAAGTTAACGTTCACTACCTAGTATTCAAGGACTGACTTCTAAATATACGTTTATTGTATATTGCAAAAAATAAAAGGATCATTCAACGATGTTGGTAATTCGTGTCTGTCTGACTACTGCTTGTCCATTTGCTAGCGTAACGTTAGCTTTATTATAGCTATAAAGCATTATGTTTACTGTTAATGTTTTGAGATATTATATATTTATTTGAGTGTACTGTGTATATGATACGTTATATACATAAACTTAGCAAGCTCTTTGGCAGAAAACTATGTTTTTTTATAAGCTATAGTATTTACAGCTGGCCAGCACTCTGCCTTTCACTATTCCCGCCTGTCTTTCCTTAGCTGGCCAGCACTCTTTCTTTCACTATTCCCCTCTCTCTTTCATTTACATTTACATTACATTTAAGTCATTTAGCAGACGCTCTTATCCAGAGCGACTTACAAATTGGTGCATTCACCTTATGACATCCAGTGGGACAGTCACTTAACAATAGTGCATCTAAAACTTAGGGGGGGTGGGGTGAGAGGGATTACTTAACCTATCCTAGGTATTCCTTAAAGAGGTGGGGTTTCAGGTGTCTCCGGAAGGTGGTGATTGACTCCGCTGTCCTGGCGTCGTGAGGGAGTTTGTTCCACCATTGGGGGCCAGGGCAGCGAACAGTTTTGACTGGGCTGAGCGGGAGCTGTACTTCCTCAGTGGTAGGGAGGCGAGCAGGCCAGAGGTGGATGAACGCAGTGCCCTTGTTTGGGTGTAGGGCCTGATCAGAGCCTGGAGGTACTGAGGTGCCGTTCCCCTCACAGCTCCGTAGGCAAGCACCATGGTCTTGTAGCGGATGCGATTCAACTGGAAGCCAGTGGAGAGAACGGAGGAGCGGGGTGACGTGAGAGAACTTGGGAAGGTTGAACACCAGACGGGCTGCGGCGTTCTGGATGAGTTGAAGGGGTTTAATGGCACAGGCAGGGAGCCCAGCCAACAGCGAGTTGCAGTAATCCAGACGGGAGATGACAAGTGCCTGGATTAGGACCTGCGCCGCTTCCTGTGTGAGGCAGGGTCGTACTCTGCGGATGTTGTAGAGCATGAACCTACAGGAACGGGCCACCGCCTTGATGTTAGTTGAGAACGACAGGGTGTTGTCCAGGATCACGCCAAGGTTCTTGGCGCTCTGGGAGGAGGACACAATGGAGTTGTCAACCGTGATGGCGAGATCATGGAACGGGCAGTCCTTCCCCGGGAGGAAGAGCAGCTCCGTCTTGCCGAGTTCAGCTTGAGGTGGTGATCCGTCATCCACACTGATATGTCTGCCAGACATGCAGAGATGCGATTCGCCACCTGGTCATCAGAAGGGGGAAAGGAGAAGATTAATTGTGTGTCGTCTGCATAGCAATGATAAGAGAGACCATGTGAGGTTATGACAGAGCCAAGTGACAGCGAGAATAGGAGAGGGCCAAGAACAGAGCCTGGGGGACACCAGTGGTCGTGGTGAGGAGACAGATTCTCGCCACGCCACCTGGTAGGAGCGACCTGTCAGGTAGGACGCAATCCAGCGTGGGCCGCGCCGGAGATGCCCAACTCGGAGAGGGTGGAGAGGAGGATCTGATGGTTCACAGTATCGAAGGCAGCCGATAGATCTAGAAGGATGAGAGCAGAGGAGAGAGAGTTAGCTTTAGCAGTGCGGAGCGCCTCCGTGATACAGAGGAGAGCAGTCTCAGTTGAATGACTAGTCTTGAAACCTGACTGATTTGGATCAAGAAGGTCATTCAGAGAGAGATAGCGGGAGAGCTGGCCAAGGACAGCACGTTCAAGAGTTTTGGAGAGAAAAGAAAGAAGGGATACTGGTCTGTAATTGTTGACATCGGAGGGATCGAGTGTAGGTTTTTTCAGAAGGGTGCAACTCTCGCTCTCTTGAAGACGGAAGGGACGTAGCCAACGGTCAGGGATGAGTTGATGAGCGAGGTGAGGTAAGGGAGAAGGTCTCCGGAAATGGTCTGGAGAAGAGAGGAGGGGATAGGGTCAAGCGGGCAGGTTGTTGGGCGGCCGGCCGTCACAAGACGCGAGATTTCATCTGGAGAGAGAGGGGAGAAAGAGGTCAGAGCACAGGGTAGGGCAGTGTGAGCAGAACCAGCAGTGTCGTTTGACTTAGCAAACGAGGATCGGATGTCGTCGACCTTCTTTTCAAAATGGTTGACGAAGTCATCTGCAGAGAGGGAGGAGGGGGAGGGGGCGGAGGATTCAGGAGAGAGGAGAAGGTGGCAAAGAGCTTCCTAGGGTTAGAGGCAGCAGCTTGGAATTTAGCGTGGTAGAAAGTGGCTTTAGCAGCAGAGACAGAGGAGGAAAATGTAGAGAGGAGGGAGTGAAAGGATGCCAGGTCCCTGTGTTTCCTCCATTTCCGCTCGGCTGCCCGGAGCCCTGTTCTGTGAGCTCGCAATGAGTCATCGAGCCACGGAGCGGGAGGGGAGGACCGAGCCGGCCTGGAGGATAGGGGACATAGAGAGTCAAGGGATGCAGAGAGGGAGGAGAGGAGGGTTGAGGAGGCAGAATCAGGAGATAGGTGGGAGAAGGTTTGAGCGGAGGGAAGAGATGATAGGATGGAAGAGGAGAGAGTAGCGGGGGAGAGAGAGCGAAGGTTGGGACGGCGCGATACCATCCGAGTAGGGGCAGTGTGGGAGGTGTTGGATGAGAGCGAGAGGGAAAAGGATACAAGGCAGTGGTCGGAGACTTGGAGGGAGTTGCAATGAGGTTAGTGGAAGAACAGCATCTAGTAAAGATGAGGTCCGTATTGCCTGCCTTGTGAGTAGGGGGGAAGGTGAGAGGGTGAGGTCAAAAGAGGAGAGGAGTGGAAAGAAGGAGGCAGAGAGGAAAGAGTCAAAGGTAGACGTGGGGAGGTTAAAGTCGCCCAGAACTGTGAGAGGTGAGCCGTCCTCAGGAAAGGAGCTTATCAAGGCATCAAGCTCATTGATGAACTCTCCGAGGGAACCTGGAGGGCGATAAATGATAAGGATGTTAAGCTTGAAAGGGCTAGTAACTGTGACAGCATGGAATTCAAAGGAGGCGATAGACAGATGGGTAAGGGGAGAAAAGAGAGAATGACCACTTGGGAGAGATGAGGATCCCGGTGCCACCACCCCGCTGACCAGACGCTCTCGGGGTGTGCGAGAACACGTGGGCGGACGAAGAGAGAGCAGTAGGAGTAGCAGTGTTGTCTGTGGTGATCCATGTTTCCGTCAGGGCCAAGAAGTCGAGGGACTGGAGGGAGGCATAGGCTGAGATGAACTCTGCCTTGTTGACCGCAGATTGGCAGTTCCAGAGGCTACCGGAGACCTGGAACTCCACGTGGGTCGTGCGCGCTGGGACCACCAAAGTAGGGTGGCCGCGGCCACGCGGTGAGGAGCGTTTGTATGGTCTGTGCAGAGAGGAGAGAACAGGGATAAACCGACACATAGTTGACAGGCTACAGAAGAGGCTACGCTAATGCAAAGGAGATTGGAATGACAAGTGGACTACACGTCTCGAATGTTCAGAAAGTTAAGCTACGTAGCAAGAATCTTATTGACTAAAATGATTAAAATGATACAGTACTGCTGAAGTAGGCTAGCTGGCAGTGGCTGCGTTGTTGACACTACACTAATCAAGTCGTTCCGTTGAGTGTAATAGTTTCTGCAGTGTTGCTATTCGGGGGCTAGCAGGCTAGCTAGCAGTGTTGTTTACGTTACGTTGCGTTAAAAGAACGACAATAGATGGCTAGCGAACCTAGAAAATCGCTCTAGACTACACAATTATCTTTGATACAAAGACGGCTATGTAGCTAGCTAAGTAGCTAGCTACGATCAAACAAAGCTGGCCAGCACTCTGCCTTTCACTATTCCCCTCTCTCTTTCCTTAGCTGGCCAGCACTCTGCCTTTCACTATTCCCCTCTCTCTTTCCTTAGCTGGCCAGCACTCTGCCTTTCACTATTCCCCTCTCTCTTTCCTTAGCTGGCCAGCACTCTGCCTTTCCTATCCCCTGTGTTATCCTAGCCCCTATCCCCTGTGTTATCCTAGCTCCTATCCCCTGTGTTATCCTAGCTCCTATCTCCTGTGTTATCCTGGCTCCTATCCCCTGTGTTATCCTAGCTCCTATCCCCTGTGTTATCCTAGCTCCTAAGCCCCTGTGTTATCCTAGCTCCTATCCCCTGTGTTATCCTAGCTCCTATCCCCTGTGTTATCCTAGCTCCTATCTCCTATGTTATCCTAGCTGCTATCCCCTGTGTTATCCTAGCTCCTATCTCCTGTGTTATCCTAGCTCCTATCCCCTGTGTTCTCCTAGCTCCTATCTCCTGTGTTATCCTAGCTCCTATCCCCTGTGTTCTCCTATCTCCTGTGTTATCCTAGCTCCTATCCCCTGTGTTCTCCTATCTCCTGTGTTATCCTAGCTCCTATCCCCTGTGTTATCCTAGCCCCTGTGTTATCCTAGCTCCTATCCCCTGTGTTATCCTAGCTCCTATCCCCTGTGTTATCCTAGCCCCTGTGTCATCCTATCCCCTGTGTTATCCTAGCCCCTGTGTTATCCTAGCTCCTATCCCCTGTCTTATCCTAGCTCCTATCTCCTGTGTTATCCTAGCTCCTATCCCCTGTGTCATCCTAGCCTCTGTGTTGTCCTAGCCCCTGTGTTATCCTAGCTCCTATCCCCTGTCTTATCCTAGCTCCTGTGTCATCCTAGCCCCTGTGTTATCCTAGCCCCTGTGTCATCCTAGCCCCTGTGTTATCCTAGCCCCTGTGTCATCCTAGCCCCTGTGTTATCCTAGCCCCTGTGTTATCCTAGCTCCTATCCCCTGTCTTATCCTAGCTCCTGTGTTATCCTAGCTCCTAGCCCAGGTGTTATCCTATTTCTCGCACCCCTCCAGAGTGGCAATCTCCCAGTGGAGAGTGGAGATTAAAGTGTGGAGAGAGAGATGGCCGCCTCCCGGGTGCTCCACTCTACGGCAGCCTGGAATGTCTCTAATCAATTCAGCATTGTGACATTCTTACTTTATCTCTCTAGCCGTGCTTCTCTCTCTCTGGTTCTCTCTCTCTCTCTCTCTCTCTCTCTCTCTCTCTCTCTCTCTCTCTCTCTCTCTCTCTCTCTCTCTCTCTCTCTCTCTCTCTCTCTCTCTCTCTCTCTCTCTCTCTCTCTCTCTCTCTCTCTCTCCCTTCCTGTGGTTCTCTTATCTTCCTTTCTCTGCTGATCTCTTTCTCCCTCCTGTCTGTTAATGCTTATCTCCACAATGTGGCTGTAATCTTCTCTGTGAGTGTGTGTTGATCTGCTCCGTGTGCAACAGAGTAGCCCAATCTCAGCTCTGGAACGAGGTAGCCCAATCTCAGCTCTGGAATGAGGTAGCCCAATCTCAGCTCTGGAACGAGGTAGCCCAATCTCAGCTCTGGAACGAGGTAGCAGCTCTGGAACGAGGTAGCCCAATCTCAGCTCTGGAACGAGGTAGCCCAATCTCAGCTCTGGAACGAGGTAGCCCAATCTCAGCTCTGGAACGAGGTAGCCCAATCTCAGCTCTGGAATGAGGTAGCCCAATCTCTGCTCTGGAACGAGGTAGCCCAATCTCTGCTCTGGAACGAGGTAGCCCAATCTCTGCTCTGGAACGAGGTAGCCCAATCTCTGCTCTGGAACGAGGTAGCCCAATCTCTGCTCTGGTACGAGGTAGCCCAATCTCAGCTCTGGAACGAGGTAGCCCAATCTCAGCTCTGGAACGAGGTAACCCAATCTCAGCTCTGGAACGAGGTAGCCCAATCTCAGCTCTGGAACGAGGTAGCCCAATCTCAGCTCTGGAACGAGGTAGCCCAATCTCAGCTCTGGAACGAGGTAGCCCAATCTCAGCTCTGGAACGAGGTAGCCCAATCTCAGCTCTGGAACGAGGTAGCCCAATCTCAGCTCTGGAACGAGGTAGCCCAATCTCAGCTCTGGAACGAGGTAGCCCAATCTCAGCTCTGGAACGAGGTAGCCCAATCTCAGCTCTGGAACGAGGTAGCCCAATCTCAGCTCTGGAACGAGGTAGCCCAATCTCAGCTCTGGAACGAGGTAGCAGCTCTGGAACGAGATAGCCCAATCTCAGCTCTGGAACGAGGTAGCCCAATCTCTGCTCTGGAACGAGGTAGCCCAATCTCTGCTCTGGAACGAGGTAGCAGCTCTGGAACGAGATAGCCCAATCTCAGCTCTGGAACGAGGTAGCCCAATCTCTGCTCTGGAACGAGGTAGCCCAATCTCTGCTCTGGAACGAGGTAGCCCAATCTCTGCTCTGGAACGAGGTAGCCCAATCTCTGCTCTGGAACGAGGTAGCCCAATCTCTGCTCTGGAACGAGGTAGCCCAATCTCTGCTCTGGAACGAGGTAGCCCAATCTCAGCTCTGGAACGAGGTAGCCCAAGGGCAGACAGTTTTATTCACTGACTGTTGTGCCTTTTTTTTAACTGTGAGTGCGTTTCAGCATCGGTGTGTTCGTGTGCGTTCGTGTTCTAACAGCGTTTAACAAAACACTTGATAGTTGACTTGTGTTTACAGGCTAAAAATGAGCTTAGTACATGTACACTTCAGAAAACATTTATCATCTCCTGAAAACACTTCTTCATTTATATGCCAGCTGTAGATGAAAAGGTCTTTTAAAGCTGGTCGTGCTGGTATCTGTCTGAACTTAAACGTTCCCCAAACGTTGGCTAGATGAGAGGTTGACGGGGATTCGTGAAGAACCGGGACATCATTGCATAGCAGCGCCCATCTCTTCAAGTGTGTGTGTGTGTGTGTGTGTGTGTGTGTGTGTGTGTGTGTGTGTGTGTGTGTGTGTGTGTGTGTGTGTGTGTGTGTGTGTGTGTGTGTGTGTGTGTGTGTGTGTGTGTGTGTGTGTGTGTGTGTGTGTGTGTGTGTGTGTGTCTCTCAGTGGTTAGGAATGCGTTTGAAAAATGCCTGCTGATGTGGATTTTCCCTGTGATCAGATCAAATCAGCACTGTGTGAGGTAGTAGGACTGATGCAGACAGGCGTTTAGTTGGCGCTTTAGTTTCTTCACATGCTGAATAACAGCTGGCGACACACTCCGAGAGAGAGAGAGAGAGGTGAGACATAGGGTGGGTTAGAAGGTTTTTGGGGGACTGCATTTAATCACTAGTCCCCTATGATCACTATGATGCATGCCTCTCCCTAATATCAATATGACTCGTCCATTACTGTCCTGGTTGGTGATTACTGTCTTATTTCACTGTAGTTTGTCCTTCTGTAGCTCAGTTGGTAGAGCATGGCGCTTGTAACGCCAGGGTAGTGGGTTCGATCCCCGGGACCACCCATACGTAGAATGTATGCACACATGACTGTAAGTCGCTTTGGATAAAAGCGTCTGCTAAATGGCATATATTATTATTATATTAGAGCCCCTAGCCCTGCTCAATAACCTACCATTTAGTTCCACCTCCCACATATGCGGTGACATCACCTGGTTTAAACGTCTCTAGAGAAAACATCTCTCTCATCATTACTCAATGCCTATGTTTACCTCTACTGTACTCACATCCTACCATACCTCTGTCTGTACATTATGCTTTGAATCTATTCTATCGTGCCCAGAAACCTGCTCCTTTTACTCTCTGTTTTCCGAACGTACTAGACGGCCAGTTCTTATAGCCTTTAGCCGTACCCTTATCCTACTCCTCCTCTGTTCCTCTGGTGATGCAGAGGTGTAGCCCTGCAGTGCCTAGCTCCACTCCTATTCCCCAGGTGCTCTCCTTTGATGAATGTTATAGTCTTAGTTTCGTGCATGTTAACATTAGAAGCCTCCTCCCTAAGTTTGTTTTATTCACTGCTTTAGCCCACTCTGCTAACCCTGATGTTCTAGCTGTGTCTGAGTACTGGCTCAGGAAGACCACAGAAAACCCTGAAATTTCCATCCCTAACTAACATTTTACAACAAGTTAGATCTCCCAAATGGGGTCGTGTTGCAATATACTGCAGAGATAGCCTGCAGAGTTCTGTCTTAGTATCCAGGTCTGTACCCAAACAATTTGAACTTCTACTTTTAAAAATCCACCTCTCTAAAAACAAGTCTCTCACCGTTGCCGCCTGCTATAGACCACCCTCTGCCCCCAGCTGTGCTCTGGACACCATATGTGAACTGATTGCCCCCCATCTATCTTCAGAGCTCGTGCCGCTAGGTGACCTAAACAGGAACATGCTTAACACCCCGGCCATCCTACAATCTAAGCTAGATGCCCTCAATCTCACACAAATTATCAATGAACCCACCAGGTACCTCCCCAAAGCCTTAAACACGGGCACCCTAGATATCATCCTAACCAACTTGCCCTCTAAATACACCTGCTGTCTTCAACCAGGATCTCAGCGATCACTGCCTCAATGCCTGCTTCCATAATGGGTCTGCGGTCAAACGACCACCCCTCATCACTGTCAAACGCTCCCTAAAACACTTCAGCGAGCAGGCCTTTCTAATCGACCTGGCCCGGGTATCCTGGGAGGATATTAACCTCATCCCATCAGTAGAGGATGCCTGGTTATTCTTTAAAAGTGCCTTCCTCACCATCTTAAATAAGCCCCGTTCAAAAAATGTAGAACCAGGAACAGATATAGCACTTGGTTCTCTCCAGACCTGACTGCCCTTGACCAGCACAAAAACATCCTGTGGTGTTCTGCATTAGCATCGAATAGTCCCCGCGATATGCAACTTTTCAGGAAGTTAGGAACCAATATACACAGGCAGTTAGGACAGATAAGGCTATCTTTTTAAAACAGAAATTTGCATCCTGTAGCACAAACTCAAAAAAGTTCTGGGACACTGCAAAGTCCATGGAGAATAAGAGCACCTCCTCCCAGCTGCCCACTGCTCTGAGGCTAGGAAACACTGTCACCACCGATAAATCCACTACAATTGAGAATTTCAATAAGCATTTTTCTACAGCTGGCCATGCTTTCCACCTGGATACCCCTATCCCGGTCAACAGCACTGCACCCCCCACAGCAACTCGCCCAAATCGCCCCGCTTCTCCTTCACCCAAATCCAGACAGCTGATGTTCTGAAAGAGCTGCAAAATCTGGACCCCTACCAATCAGCCGGGCTAGACAATCTGAACCCTTTCTTTCTATAATTATCTGCCGAAATTGTTGCAACCCCTATTACTAGCCTGTTCAACCTCTCTTTAGTATCGTCTGAGATTCCCCAAAGATTGGAAATCTGCCGCGGGCCATTCCCCTCTTCAAAGGGGTGAGACTCTAGACCCAAACTGCTACAGACCTATATCTATCCTACCCTGCCCTTCTAAGGTCTTCAAAAGCCAAGTTAACAAACAGATTACAGACCATTTCGAATCCCACCGGACCTTCTCCGCTGTGCAATCTGGTTTCAGAGCTGGTCATGGGTGCACCTCAGCCACGCTCAAGGTCCTAAATGACATCATAATAATATCATAACCGCCATCGATAAGAGACAGTACTGTGCAGCTGTATTCATCGGCCTGGCCAAGGAATTCAACTCTGTCAATCACCACATTCTTATTGGCAGACTCAACAGCCTTGGTTTCTCGAATGATTGCCTCGCCTGGTTCACCAACTACTTCTCAGACAGAGCTCAGTGTGTCAAATCAGAGGGCCTGTTGTCTGGCAGTCTCTATGGGGGTGCCACAGGGCTCAATTCTCGGGCCGACTCTCTTCTCTGTATACATCAATGAGGTCGATCTTTCTGCTGGTGATTCTCTGATCCACCTCTACGCAGACGACACCATTCTGTATACTTCTGTCCCTTCTTTGGACACTGTGTTAACAACCCTCCAGACGAGCTTCAATGCCATTACAACTCTCCTTCCGTGGCCTCCAACTGCTTTTAAATGCAAGTAAAACTAAATGCATGCTCTTCAACCGATTGCTGCCGCACCTGCCCGCCCGTCCAGCATCACTAATCTGGACGGCTGTGAATTAGAATATGTGGACAACTACAAATACCTAGGTGTCTGGTTAGACTGTAAACTCTCCTTCCAGTCTCACATTAATCATCTCCAATCCAAAATTACATCTAGAATCAGCTTCTTATTTCGCAAGAAAGCATCATTCAATCATACTGCCAAACATACCCTCGTAAAACGGACTTATCCTACCGATCCTCGACTTCGGCGATGTCATTTACAAAATAGCCTCCAACACTCTACTCAGCAAATTGGATGCAGTCTATCACAGTGCCATCCGTTTTGTCACCAAAGCCCCATATACTACCCACCACTGCGGCCTGTATGCTCTCGTTGGCTGGGCCTCGCTACATATTCATCGCCAAACCCACTGGCTCCAGGTCATCTACAGCTCACTGGTCACCATAGCAGCAACCAACCGTAGCACGCACTCCAGCAGGTTATATGGTCACCCCCAAAGCCAATTCTTCCTTTGGACGCCTTTCCTTCCAGTTCTCTGTTGCCAATGACTGGAACAAACTGCAAAAATCACAGAAGCTAGAGACTCATATCTCTCTCACTAGCTTTAAGCACCAGCTGTCAGAGCAGCTCACAGATCACTGTACCTGTACATAGCCCATCTGTAAATAGCCCATCCAACTACCTCATCCCCATACGGTATTTATTTATTTTTCTTACTCCTTTGCACCTCAGTATCTTTACTTGCACATTCATCTTCTGCACATCCTACCACTCCAGTGTTTAATTGCTAAATCTGAATTACTTTGCCACCACGGCCTACTTATTGCCTTACCTCCCTTATCCTCCTCATTTGCACACACTGTATATAGACTTGTTCTACTGTATTGTGTATTGCATGTTTGTTAATTCCATGTGTAACTCTGTGTTGTTGTATGTGTCAAACTGCTTTGCTTTATCTTGGCCGGGTCGCAGTTGTAAATGATAACTTTTTCTCAACTTGCCTACCTGGTTAATTAAAGGTGAAATAAAAATAAATAAAAACATTACTCAACAGACTTGAAATGTCTTCACACTGACCTCACGCTCCTTCTGCCTCCCTCCCTCCCCCCTTCTGCCTCCCTCCCTCCCCTTCTGCCTCCCTCCCTCCCCTTCTGCCTCTCTCCCTCCCCTTCTGCCTCCCTCCCTCCCCTTCTGCCTCCCTCCCCTTCTGCCTCCCTCCCCCCCTTTCTGCCTCTCTGCCCCCTCCCCCTCCCCTTCTGCCTCTCTCCCCTCCTCCCCTTCTGCCTTTCTACCCCCCTCCCCTTCTGCCTTTCTCCCCCTCCCCCTTCTGCCTTTCTCCCCCTCCCCTTCTGCCTTTCTCCCCCTCCCCTTCTGCCTTTCTCCCCCCCCCCTTCTGCCTTTCTCCCCTTCTGCCTTTCTCCCCCTCCCCATCTGCCTTTCTCCCCCTCCCCATCTGCCTCTCTCCCCCCTCCCCATCTGCCTCTCTCCCCCTCCCCATCTGCCTCTCTCCCCCTCCCCATCTGCCTCTCTCCCCCTCCCCTTCTGCCTCTTCCCCCCCCCCGCCTTTCTCCCCCTCCCCTTCTGCCTCTCTCCCCCCCTCCCCTTCTGCTTCTCCCCCCTCCCCTTCTGCCTCTCTCCCCCCTCCCCTTCTGCCTCTCTCCCCCCTCCCCTTCTGCCTCTCTCCCCCCCCCTCCCCTTCTGCCTCTCTCCCTCCCCCTCCCCTTCTGCCTCTCTCCCCCCCCCCTTCTGCCTCTCTCCCTCCCCTTCTGCCTCCCTCCCCTTCTGCCTCCCTCCCCTTCTGCCTCCCTCCCTCCCTCTCCTTCTGCCTACCCTTCTCCCTCCCCCTCCCTTTCCCTACCCTTCTCCCTCCCCCTCCCTTT